>NC_045481.1:11823667-11925245 GCF_009650955.1 Corvus moneduloides | reverse complement strand
GCTGCATTGGACCTATGAGAGTAGTGCTTAAGCTGAATGCCTTATATGTGAGTCTGCTATACTCTCAGGTGGTTTTTAAGGGACAAAACAAAGTAGATCAGATAGTGTATATATAGTAGTTAATTTACTTTTCCTGACTGGCTCCATGGTTCTCTCTGTGTATAACTTGCATGGATGGCGTCCAGAGGTGTCACTGTAATTTCAGGGTTGTGTCTGTGTTTTTCTTTGCTTTGGATGCAACATGTTTGAATCTCTGATGCTTCATGAGAGGAAAAGGGGGAGTTAGTTTTGCCTGCAGTGAGCATCAGAACTTGCTTGAAGGCAAAAAACATCAAGCAGTTAACTAGCCCAGTTTGCAGCAAGAATTATCAGTTAACTTGTCAGCCTGAGTGAAAGTTTGCTTGCACTTTACCCTCCAGACTTTGAGGTGCCTAGTCCAGGTTGGTAGGCCATCACAAATAAGCTAAATTTCTGCACAGAGGACATTGCTAAAGTTTTTTTATTTCCAAACTTCCTCCAAAAAAGTGTGGGGGTTTCTTTTGCGTGTTTGCATTTTGTTTTCCCAATGACTTGATAATGTCATAGGATGGTCAGGATACCAAAGAGCTCCTGAAGTCTTCTGCTACTTTTTCAGAAGTACTAGCCTAACATAATACTTCAATGTAACTGTTTTGTATTTTATTGTTTTGGTTTAAATTTGTTTTTAGACGTGGAGGTGTGTGCTGCTGTAGAGATGCAGTTTTTTGTTACAGGAAAATAAGGTGGTTATTTATTTTCACACAACTGCTAATATATATGAAACAATAGTTTCTCTTATGTTTTACTCTATCCAAGCAATATGTTGGTAGTTTTTTGTGTTTTGCTCCAGTAGTCTGTGGAATTAAATAGCTATGGAATTGACTTGTGTTGTCAGACTTTTGGGAGGTAAAGGCACTGAAGGCTGGCTTTCAGTTTGGTCCTCAAATAACAAGAAAGCACTGTGGAATAGTGAACCTTTACACTAGGGAAGGAAAGAAGATCTTTAAGAATGTGTACAGAATTTCCTGGTTGACTCATGCGTCTCATGTGAGGCAGGAAATGAAAACTTGTCTGTGTTATGAATGTTATTAAACAGACAAACTGCACGTTCTTGGTAGCTGTTGGAAATGGCCATGTTGAGGGCAGCTGGTCTTATTCTAGTCTACAGCACAGAGAAGGTGTCACTTTTAGCTTAGCAAAAATTCTATGCCATTCTGAGCTTGATGTTTTTTCTCCCTGTGTAGGCATTGCTACATAATGTTTCTAAGCTTTGGTTAGAAAGAACAAATTGTTGCCAAATTAGAGGATTATTGTCTTGAATTTGTAACTCCTTCAACTGCTGTAAAATTTAGCATATAATCCTCGCTTAAGGTAAATTCAGTTGCTTTTTTAAAGCACGGATAGGGACTGAAAGGTAGTGTGGTGAGGGGACAACTGAAAGGGTCAATAATCAGTTTTGTAGTTTGAATTTAATGCTGCAAATAGTATTTTCTTATTTACACTTCTGTCTTTGCAGCGTTGGAGTCTGTTTTCCTCTTTCACCATGGAATATACATGAACTGCTATTTGATCTGGTAGATCAGATTAAACCCCAAACTAGCAGTAACATTTCTAGAAATAGCTCAGTGGCAAACATTAAAAGCAGGCATTACAAATTGAATAGAAATTTGTGTGTGGTATATTTCATTTATTTGTGTGTCTTGTTCTCTCTTTCCTAGCCTAAGTTACTTGGTAATGACTAATGTTATTTCCTGTGTTTCTGTTTAGGGAAAAAAATTCCCAAAACATTTTGTCTTTTGTTTTCTGCCTTATGTTTTCCTATCTTTTTTTTCAATTCGTGAAATACTATTTCTGTCCTACCACCTTGTGTTTCCACGCTTAAACAATATCTGTAAAAGAAAACTTCCTGTTATTTTTGTATAGCCTCTTGTGTATAAAACAATTTCCAGAATCTGCTCCCCACACACATAGTAGAAGTACTCTCAAGGTCTGTTACATTGAGCTGAGTAGTTACAGCCATATATACTTCTGTTGTCCTAGGTGTATTTGAGGGTGTAAAAGAGGGTAGGTGCTGGGTCTTTCTTTCTGCTGCTGTGAATACTGCAGTGAGGAACATAGATGGATGTTTCTGTTCTCTCTCATTTTTGTGTCTCTCAATTTCTGTTATAAAATAGCAAGAGGAGGTAGAATATGCATGGTACAATGTTTTTTGAGGTATGAATGTGAGTAGACAGCAACAGCAGGTCTTCCACCTGATTTCACTGCAGTCCTTGAGCACAAATTCGTAGGAGGAGCTCTAGAGCAGAGAAAGCAGCAGTATCTTAACTGGCTTGCAGATCAAAGCTTTAAATAATCCCAGTCTACTGTTCACACAGTAGAGTGGGAAAGAGCTTAGGCTGGCCTTTGCCACAGAAGGAGGAAGCCCCCTTGGGAGAGACACACAGTTAAGTTACTTGCTTTCTTTGAGACCTGTCTGCAAGTGTTAGGAAAACTTAATTTTACAGGCAGGTGCTGAAACCCATCAGCAGTTATTTTCAAATTTCTTGTCTCTCTATGACACTTCTGTTGGAAGTTAGGGGAGTCTGAAGACTGTGAAGTAAAGATCGGTAGTCCTGACATCTCAGGGTTAAGTGTCTGCTGCTCTTCTGATAGGCCTGCAAATTTAGGGACTGCTGCTGAGTATCAGAGTGGGTGTAGTGAAGATTAGTCCTGAAGAAGTTAAGGGAATTAAATATTTAGGCATTGTTTCAGAAGAAGTACATTATCTTTCAAGTGCAGCCAACATTCATAGGATTGTTCTACTAATTTCTGTATTTGTGTTTAAAGTAGATATGCAATTTCTGCTTTTTTTCCTCACTGTATTCTTTCTGTGTTCTTCAGGCTGTAACTGTATGGGTGTCTTTTTGCTCTCCACAATTAGTGTGGAAATCTGAAAGTGCAGTCTATTCTTTTAAATGTGCAGCAATATTGAATTTGTATTGAGATGTAGCCTAATAATTTGTATGCTGTTTTGATCTTCAGTATGTATTGAATTCAGTATTTTGTATATTTCAGATGATAAGAAGGATATTGACCATGAAACAGTGGTGGAAGAGCAGATCATCGGAGAGAATTCTCCTCCAGATTACTCAGAGTACATGACAGGGAAGAAACTTCCTCCTGGTGGAATACCTGGCATTGACCTCTCAGACCCCAAGCAACTGGCTGAATTTGCTAGGTAAGTAGGAAGAAAGGAACTTCAAAATTGTTTTCACTGGTTTAATTATGAAACTGTTAGGCAAAATGGTATACTTAGTATGGCTTATTCCATTTAATTATCTTCTGAAACAAGGGACTTACCACAGCATCGCCACTCTGTTCTGAACTAAAGAGATGGGATTTTATTTTCAGCAGTGAATTCTTCTATGACTTGTGGTCTTTAGTTCCATTGCGTAAGACAGGACCTAAATACATTGATAGACTGCATCACTCATCAGTTTAGGTAACCCTGCCTTGGGATTGGACTAGATGGTCTCTAGAGATCCCTTCCAGGCCCAACAGTTCTGTGATTTTTACATGACAGAACATTTTTTTCATGTGAGTAGCCTTAAATTCCTGAGCACCAAAGGATCTGATACGTGAAACGATGCATTTGGGTGCAAGGCTACAGTATTTAGTTGGCAAAGCCACTTATTTTCACTTGCTGCTTAAGCTCAAGGTCTTAAATTGTGTGTCCGGCACTTTCAAGTGCCACTGATGATTGCAGTTTCCGTTGGTAACTATACTGCTTGGATTTTCTTTGGTGAGTCACAATTGTCACTCGTTTACATATCAATAGGTTGACCTGAGTGACAAGGTGACTTTTACTTTCAAGTGGTGGTGGAGTGTCTTGCAGGGAGGCGGGGGCAGTGAAAGTGTCCGCTGGGCCCGGCTCTGGTGCCGGGTGCTCAGGGCAGCCGGTGGCCACCAGAGGGCAACCGCGAGGGCAGCGGAGAAGCCGCTGAAGTGCTGCCCTGGGGTTGGCCCTGCTGCACTGGTCTGGTGCCTTGTGCTCCGCTCAGTGCAGTGTCTCCAGATGTCTGAGCACGGCTGCCGGCTTTCTCTGGCTGCTACTGCCAGATTTTCCCAAGCTGGAAGCAAAACATCTATACAGCCACATTCATTTTCATTTTTTTAGCAGCTGGCTATTCTTCAGAGCTCAGGTGCACAATTCTGATACTCAGAGCAGGTGAACAGTCAGATGTTGTTATCCTTACTACCTAGTAGCCAGAGAGTGTGTCTTTTTCCAGGTAGTTGCTAGATGGCAGGGACTGTTGATACAAGTTCTGGTCTGGCTTCTTGGTTAGCTGGATCTTGGTGTTCAGTGTGTGCATTTACCCCTGTTTCACCTTTTTGATCTTGCTGCTTTTTGCAAGTTTTAGTTTTGTCCTGTTACAGTGTAGTGTGTGCTGGAGGAATAACAGCATGTCCTCATCCCACAATTACTTTCTGTAAAGCCATTGAATTATGAATTTTGAAGGATCCTAGTAAAATAGTTCTGCAGGACTTGCTTCCTGCTTCAGGCTATCTGATCTGGAGATGTATAAAAGCACATCACAAACAGCTGGAAACAGGGTTCTATCCAAAGTGATGGGTGGTTCTAGCTATTGATACTCTTCTTTCTTGTTTTACTATCATTTATCAAAGTTACAGTGGTTTTCTCTGGGATCTGCTGAAGAGTTCCTACAATTTTTTGTGAAAGCAAATGTTTAATGTCTTGAGTGTACAGTGTTCCAATACTCTTGAGTGTATATAGTGTTCCAATTCTAAACTGTTACATTATTTCCACTCGTTGTGTTTAGAATGGTGTTCTCCATTACTTTTAAACATGCTAAAACCTTTGGTTCTATTAGACACTGAAGTACTGAATAGCTGTCTTTTGTTAGGAAATGTAAATAGTTTCTCTCAGGGTATTCTCCATGCAAATACTGAATATTTTTTCTCCAGATTGAGTTGAATACTTGAAATGGTTGTCAGGATTTGGGCTTCTTGAAATGACCAGGCTGCTTCTATCAGATGTGTCTGCATATTTCTGAATATTGTAAAATGTTTTAGTTACGTTTCCATTGAGAAAACAGTGGCTGCTGGCAGTATTTTAAAATTATCACTTTTTTATATTTATAGTAGAATATTCTAGGAAGTTCCAGAGCTAGAATTTATAGTGGGTAGTGAAAAGATTCAGTTTTATGTGTACAGCCTCCTTTCTCACAGCAGATAAAATGTAATCTGTTTCAGTCAGAAGAGAAATACATGACAGTAGAGTAAGCACCTTGGGGGGACATGGCCTTTAGTAATATTCCCAAGTTGCTCAAAACCTGTAAAAAATTCTTCTCTTAGCTTAATTGTAGATAAATGAGAATTTCATGCACCTTCTAAGAAAGGGTTTTTTTTGATTTCTTGGTCAGAATTGATGACCGTCAAACTTCTACTCTTGCCTTACAGTTGTAGGTTAATGTCTTAAATGATTGTGTTTGTTTATTCTTCTGAGACTGAAGAGTGTGGGTGTATCAGAATTTGAATATTTCTTGTTAAGGTCTTAGTCCTCTTGCAGTGAAGAGTGTTGAAGAGACTCCTTAGCTTGTAAGACGGATTCAAGTACTGATATCTGCCGACTACTGTTCAGTTGTCTTGTTGTTGACCTTGCAGTGTGCAGTATTACTAGAAACTTTACATGGTAAGCTGGAAGGAAAAAAATGGGCTTACATGTCTGGAATTGGCTTTGGGGGTTCAAGGAGTACAGTTTTTCATGCTAAAAAAATATGTTTGTTTAGTGTAAAGTTCTATGAAATTGTCAAACATTGCTCATTGCTTTACAGTTTAGAATTTCAAAATTCTCAGTAGCTGTATGCTGAAAACTTTTAGCAGCACATGAAGTTGAAAGTTACTTCTAAATTTAAGTAGTTTCATGTGCTGTAAGGCTTTGAATAACAAATTTGTATTTAGATTACTCGAAAAAAGAATTGTGACAGTCCCCATATAAGGAAGTGTGAACTGGCTAGTAAAATTCTATGCTAAGTGCATTGTGCGTAGTTGAGAGAAAGTTATGTAGGGTTGCTTTTTGGTTTTCATTAAAGTAGTTGAAGGAATCTCACCCTACATTTGTAGAAATTACCTACTCTGAACCAGGCTAGGTCCACTGTTTATAACAAATGCAGCTTATTTTGATTAGGGATAAATTGACTTGAAATACGTGCATTGATAATTAGGAACAAAGTTCTGAGGTTAAGCTTAAACAAACAAAGCTTGAGTTCTAGTGGTAATAGATTTTGAGCAAGATTCCGGTGTTCTGATCTAGTTAGTGAAAGGTAATGCAGGGACAAACCTGATGCTTGAAGTTGTTTGTAGCTCTGCAGCCCTTCAAAAAAATAATTCAGACCTGTAGTAGTTGATCATCTGTAGTGGCCACCAGCGCTCAGATCTCCATGGCTCTCACAGAGTGAGTGGTTGCAGTGTCTCTTGTGATACAGTTGTCTTTCACTGCCTGGTTTAGAGCATATGTCATTGAGTCATGTAGCAGGAATCTGGACCCTTTAACTGGAACTCTGGCAGTTTTTCCAGGAACAGCTTTTATGCATTCTATGATTCCATTGAAAACATTGTGAATAAACAGTCTGTGTCAGAACATTGACATGTTCAGTAATGCATAGGCAAATGACCATAAGTTACACCTGGTTGGCAGTTTATCACTTTTTACAGATTACTTTATTCTGTTTTAGGAATCTTGAATTTTCTCTAGCATGCTTTAAAATGCAGTAAAAAAGAAAAAAAAAAGGTGGAATTCTCTTAGGCTATCATATCAGAATGTGAAATGTTAATTGTGAATGATCTGCTCAGAGGGACAAAACCTAATAAATTACTATGTTTTCATTTGACACCTTTGACTGGGAAACTGGAAATCCCTTCAAGTGGAATAAAATATTTAATCCAAATCTAAATTGATGACAGTTCAGTAGTTAGCTGCGAAGAAATCATAGCTGCTTGGTAGTGAAAACTTGGGGAGGTACCAGGGATATTTCTAGAATGTGCATATGGCAAATTCTCTCAAAGGAAGCCACTGAAAAGGATATCCCTGTTTGCCCCCTCTCTCCCTCCCTCTTGTCCTCCAGATACATGACTAAACTGGCTAAAGACAGCAGAACACAGACATTGGTAAAACAAAGAAATAAGAAGGAGTATCTTATAGCTGGGAAATTGGCACAGTAATGGGTCCTGGTGGTAAAAACTTTAATCTCTGTGGTTTTATTTTCTGCTGATCTTGGTATCTTTTCTGAAGGAGAGCCATTGTGAGGACTGGCCTTCCTTTCTATCCACTTTCCAAACCCATAGAAAACAAAGGAGAGGAAACTGCTTTAGAGTTTGAAATTGGTCACCCTTCTTAGAAGTGACAAAGCCTTCTGGTCATCCAGATTTATGACTTAGGCCTCTTTATTAGGTGTATGCTTTTGTATTGGTTTTGTTCTTGTTACAGAGAAGCTTAAAGGGCAGTAAAGTGACAATTGCTTTACCCAGTGTTCTTCTAGGGGAGGGGAAATCTCCTGCTCTGTACCATACTGCACAGGTAACTGTCCCTGTTTACACATATGATATTCCTCATAACTGGAACAAACCTAGTAATAATTTTTGCCAGAATCATGGAGTGAAAGAACCTCTTTATGACAGTTTTCTTCTTAACTGTGGCTCAAGCAGGTAAGATACTGGATGTTCTTGACTGTAGATAGATTCCTCGGACACCTCGTGCCACTCCCCTTTCATCTTGTTTATCCAAAAGCCAGTCTAGCCAGTTCCAGGAGTTGTTCAGCACAAATGAACTCTTGCAGTAGCACAGAGTTCTGACGCTCAGGTCGGTTCTGCTCAGCAGGGCAGCACAAGGGGAATGGCAAAATGAGGGGAACATACCAGCAGTGCCAGTAACACTGTTGAGAGAGAGTAATTTCTTCTACCTCCGACTGTTCCCAGGAGGTGTGGCCATCAGCACCGGTGGATATCATTGCTGGTCATCAGAAACCTCTAGGATGTGTTAAAGGAGTTGCCTGAGAGAGAGAGTAAAGTTGTTAAGCTTAGATTTATGTACAGAGGGAGAAGAAAGGAGGTGAGAACACAGAACTCTTTAACAGTGGCAAAAAAAGGGAGATTATGGAGCAAGGGGAAGGTTCTATACTGTTATTTGAATTACATTTCCTTTCTTCCCAGCTTTAATACCGTTTCTGTGGCTGACTTTTAAAACTGCATCGATTGACAAGTACATAGGTTGTGGAGTTTGACAGAGATTTGGGGAGGGCATTAAGGTTCTGTTAGGGTAAAGTACTCTCAGTTCAGCTGTGTAGATGAAAGGAGGTGGTTAGATTTAACTTTCAGATACTGCACAGTGACAATATTGCTTTCTTTATTTTGAGAAACTGAGTGGTTTAATACCTGTGATTTTACTCAGTCTTCCTTACGGATATGGGAGCGTGCTTTTATGGAGCTTATTCTGTAATGCTGCTGGGTTGCACACATTCCTGCTTCTTCTGCTGTCATCCATCCCCTCCCTCCACTCCCCCAGTGCAAGTTAAGACTTAGCCTTTAATTGCAGTGTTCCAGTGACTTGATCCAAAAGGTACCCTTCTTAATTTTCAGTTAATTGATTTGCAGTTGTTTCTACTAGGCGTGACCCATGTAACCATACCGCAGAAATGAAAATTTTGGTCTTGCCATGTAAATTGACTTTCTGCAAAGGCAACTGTTTCTGAAGTTCCACCCCTGTATTAATGTATGTGTCTGTAGTTGCATTAAATAGTGATATTTGTTAGAGTTCTGTTTTTGGTTAATGTTTCAGGCTAAGAAAACTTGGATGGAGCTGGTAGAGCTGCTCTACTAGGTGGGAACCAAAAGTCTAACCACCACCAGCAAGAGCTACCTGCACCAGTGTAATTAAGATCAACAGCCCAGATTTTAGTCTGGTCTCCTTTTGCAGAAAGTTAATTTTAAAGTAAGACCAAGATCTTTTTTTTCTAATACATGTGAATATGTAAGTCTTTAAATTCTTCTTTGAGGGATTGTCCATATGGTTTCTGCAGCTTTGTGAGCAAGATGATGTTTTTGACACAATGATCTATTGTAGCTGTGCCTGTGTTGTTCATGCCCTCATGCATTTAATCCAGGTGCACAAAGGGCCCAGCAGCTTCCTCCTGCCTGTGGCACTGAGATACAACCTGGACACCATTTGCCATCTCTTCTCTTGCAGTGTCTGCTGCTGTTTTGTTGATAAGCTTGGTTATCTATATAACTCTGTGCTTAAGCACAGTCTTGTTCAGCATTTTAGGCTTAACTGGCTGTGCTTCTACGGAAAGCGAGAAGACGTAAAATTGCTCATTTTTTAGCTGAGCTGTTTTGTCATTTGTGTTCAGATGTTCAAGTATACTTCTGGGCTGATACTCTTGAATATAGAAACAAAGCTTGAACATTAAAAAGTCCTGGATGGACATTCACGATGATCTATGCCTACTCAGACACTGAACTGAAAAATGTAGGGTGTGTGTCGATGCTGCAGTCTGTCCCATGTCTGACCATCCAGTTCACCTGCAGTTGGTTCCTCAAGCTCCCTGACTGCACTGACCCCGGGGTATTTTATTTTCCTTCTCCCTCTACCTTAACAGCCTGTTAGAGATCACACTGTTGCAGCATTTCTTTCTCAAAGATTGACTTAGTAACAGGGGCAAGACACAAGTGTCAGGAAGAGGATTTAATGCAAAGTGTGAAAATGCAGGCGCTGCCCACTAAAGCTATTTGCCACATCTCTTGTTAGCAATTCTCTTGGTCTAGTCACTCCCTTTACAGGTGGCCAGTTAAGACTTTGGAACAATAGTGGTTTTGCTCATTCTGATCATGTCAGGGACACAGATCTCAGACTTAGGAAATTTTTTTTGCTTCATTTTTTTGGGGCTGGGGGAATGACTCAGCCAACATTTAACAGGTTGATTGGATTAGGAGGAGGTGCTTTTGGCACCAGCTTTGTCTCCTTAGGGTGTTTGTTCTCTAATGGAATTAAATAATGACACTTTATTCTCTCATGTTCCATCTTGTCAAATCATTCTTCTGTGACCATTTTGAAAATTACAGATGCTCATTTCTGTCCCTTTTCCTGTATTCAAAAATCACAGAGACATAATAAGGAGAATCCCATGCTAAAGGTAGTTGAAAGCTTTCTGTAAGGGTCCTGTAAAGATCGCTTTTGTGTGTGCTTTTTCCTATAACCTCAGTACCTGTAGTACTATGAGTCTGGAACCTCACTGGAGAGTACAGTCAGTCAGTTAATCCCAATCACTTGTTTGGAGTTAGGTATTTTAATACTTTACTCAAAGAGACTATGTAAACTGAACACAGCACAACCATTCTGTATTGAAGTTGGATTATGTAAGTTAAATGCAGTCAGTAAGGTCAACTGAATTGGTCTGTAGTCTTGAAAAAAATTGTTACAATGAAAATTAAGATAATGATGCGACAGCTGTACAGGAAGAGATGTAGTTTGCTGTGTTCAGAA
Organism: Corvus moneduloides; assembly: GCF_009650955.1. Lineage (NCBI taxonomy): Eukaryota > Metazoa > Chordata > Aves > Passeriformes > Corvidae > Corvus > Corvus moneduloides. Next base: position 11,914,690 of record NC_045481.1, on the reverse strand, counting down.
TGTTTCTGCCCTTAAGTTGATGAAATTTTAGTTGTGCTGCTGGTTGTGGTGCACAAGAGGAACTTTGTCAATGCAAATACATTACACCCATTTGCAAGTCACTGTTAATATCTGTAAATGTGTTTGTAACCTTGCAGGAGACTGTAGTGTGGACGTACCAAGTGTAGTCTGGAGCTGCTCAGTCAGCAGGAGTTTCCTGAGTGCTCGCTTAGAGAAAAGAACAAAAGCACCCTCTAAATCCTTGGGTTTTAGTGTTGTGTCTGTGAAGTGGCTGTCAAGTGCTTTAGTTTGTAGATGATCACTTGAACTGTGCTACATCTGCAGTACTGAAAGGACACAGAGTGAGGGACCAGTGATAGCTGACAGAGCCACAGGAGACTTGTCCATCACATATGACTCCATTGGCAGCTGTAAGATAATTTTCCTAGGTCTTCAGGACTTCTGAGGGAGTTTTTTCACTGCTCTTGCCTTAATTCACTCTCTTCTCTCAGCAGTCCCTGTAAAGGGCACAGGTGAAAGCAGATTTCAGCTGTAGGAGTGGGACAGTACCAAAGAAGTCTGGACTCTGCTTGCAAAAACCAAATGCTTTTGTGGTCAGAGTAGAGGCATTTTAGTTTATTTTCCCTACAGCTCTTGGGAAGTTTTAAGAGTTGCTGTTTAGCGAGTCTCATATCAGCTGTTAAAAAGAGATGTAAAAAAGTACATGTATGCACTGCTTGGAAATGTCTTCCCTCAACCCTGTATTTTTCATACCAGTTTCCAGAAGCAAAACACATGCAAGTTAAAAACTGTCATGGATAGCAACAGACACTTTTCCTTCTTGACATTAAGAATAGTGATTCTGATAATTCCAATTATTTTGTTAATTTCAAGCCACTCATTTAATTGAGACTAGGATGTACACCAGCAAACCTTTGGATTGAGTTACAGATGTGATATGTAGCCACCTTGTCACACGGAACTGTTGTGTGCTGTATTGCCAGGAAAAGCAGTTCAGTAACCCACATGAACAGACTAGCTCTGCTGCCACAGCAAGGTTTGGGAATGGGCAAAATCTCATTGCTTACCTAAGGGAATCTCCAGCTGTATGGGGGTGCAGTTGTTTATACCCACCTAGCGCTACTGTTAAAAGGAGATAAACGTTTTCTTTTTGATTTTTTGAAGACAGCACTACAGGTTTGAGAAATAAAGACAGCTGAAAGTGCAGTGCACTTCCCCAGAATCACATCTGGCTCTTCTGACTGGTTGTTGTAACACTGTTCTAAGATTGTTTTGTACAGAGAGTCTTACTGTATATGAAATAGATCTAACACATACAAACGATAGTTTCCTGGGCTCCTTATGTAGCAGTGGAGACTAGTGGCACCCATAAAATAATGGTGAAGATCCCTGTTAGTGACAAGGAGTAAATTGGTGATTACTTGTCAGTTGCCCAGAATGGAATCCATGTGTACAATAGCTTAAAGTAAGAATAATTACCATTTTTGTGAGTGGAATGGATGTCTACATTGTCTGTGTAGATTCTACAACTTGCCTGATTCCTGCTTTCCCTGCTTCTGTAGAGTTTTCTTTAGAAGTCTTGTGTGGTGAAAATACTGAAGAATGATTGAACCTACACTCCTTCATGTTCTGCTGAAGGGATGGAGAGAAAGTGAAGCTAAATAGGCCACATGGGTACTGGCACAACAAAAATGGAGTTTTCAAACAAAACCTCCTAATTACAATTAGAATAAGTCAGGAAAAAAATCAATTTCCACATATTCAGAGGATTAAGAAGGTAGTATTAAATGTCTTATTCTGTGTTTGAGAGGTCCTTCTGGAAAAGTAGAGCATTCCAAGTGCTAAATTATACTGTTAATATTTTTGTGAAGGTTTTGAAAATGTTAAAGTGAGTACCACTGACACATGTAATACTGGGGGATAAAATGTGCTCATTATGTAGGCACTTAGGGAAAAAGAGCTGTCTACTAATGTGTTTCTACTAATATTTTGTATTTTTTTTATCTCTAAGAATGAAACCAAGAAAAATTAAAGAAGATGATGCTCCACGAACGATAGCTTGTCCTCACAAAGTAAGTGAATTGCTCAGCTTCTGAGTAGATAGGAATTTGTAGATCAGAATTTTGTATTGATGTTTTCTCTTGAGAATGAATAACTAAAATATCTTACTGTTAATAGAATATACTCAGTTAAATATATTTTAGTTGTCATTCTCTAGAGGCTTCCTTTAAAACCTTTCACTGAATAATATATTATTCCCATTCCTTGTCTTAAGGTTAGTGCATCCCTAATCTTCTGGTAACCATGATGCACAGTCCCTAACATGCTGGTTTTACTGTTGTGATTTCCCGACACCCAAGAATACATACTTGAAAGAATGTTCTGAAAGCTGTTCAAAGTACGTTCCTAAGATCTATATATCCTCTGCTTGGAAACTATGACAGATTTGGAGTCTAGATCAGGAATCAGCAATTTATGGTGCAGATGCCAAAGTCAGCTTTATTGGAAGACTCTGAATTACATTCCACAGAGCTGGAAAGTGCATCATCATGAAAGAGAGAGGCAGGCATCTTGGAGATAACGATTCTGACACACTGGTAGCAGGGAAGCTTCTGTCTTGAATAAATGTTGCCAGTCACCTAGATTGGTAGCATGTGGCTTTACTGCATTATCCAGCTTTTGTAGTGCTTCTTTTAGCTGACTTAGTCTGTAACAAAAAAAGACAAATACAATCTTGCTGACTTCTGGTCTAGATAAGTGTGAGCCTAAGCAAATAATGAGGGCAGATAGCTATTAGACATAGCCATTAGAGAGCATGAATAGAAGGCTACTTTCTGACAGCCATGGTGTAAGGAATTTTCTGAATTCCTCTTTGTGCTTATATTGATTTCCAATTCTCCACATTCTAGAAGTGTCATGTTTTTTTGTAATACAGTATGCAGAAATACAGGAACAGTTACTTTTTACTATACCAAGGAATGCTACCTTCATTTCTTTGATTTACTTTTTCATAGCCTCAATTTCATCGGGGGGGGGGGGGGGGGGGGGGGGAAGAATGTTCTATCCTTCCATTTTCTATCTTGTGGTGTTTGTAGGCTTTGTGCATTTATGAATTCAGTTTAAAAAAAGAAAAATATTGTAGCTGTAGCTGCTGCTCTCAGAGGCAAGAAGGGACTTTGAAATAAATGCAGAAAAAAAGTCGATGGTCTGTTTACTTTGGCGCTGCTTTGCCCCACCCAGTTCTGCTATGTGCAATGAATGGTGGCACAGTACTTCAAAATTACCCAAACAGATTCTAGTGCCTGAAGAGAGAACTCCTGAAAGTGACATTTCACCCTTTTTATAAGAAACAAAGCTTATTTAAATGTATTTGTTTCAGAAAAAAAAAAAAAAAATAGAAGCCTGCAGAATTTAAGATTAGCAATTTAATGGTCCTTTAGGTTCTGTTAAATTTTATACCTCACAACATAGTGATGTTGGTAGATGTTAGTTTTATGTAAACTAACATCACTTGTTTATGTAAACAGCATCACTTGTAGTACAAATAGAATTTATTATTATTAATAGGATTTTATGAGGCATTTTGAATCTTGATGAAGATATTTATAAAACATAGGATAGATTTCTATTGATTGTCTCTAAGAGGTGAAAAAAATGTAGAAAGATTAGGTAAATAGAGCCCCAAGTCACTGCTGGCTTAAGCATACTCTGGAGTCAAAAGTGGTATTCTTCTGTTAATGAAGGGTTGACCCTTTCTGATGCTGTACCTGAGTTAATGTATCTTCTGCTATTCGATTGAGTTGGTACTAACTCAGGCTGTTGTCCCACCTTATTCAGCTGCCCAGTATCACTTTGTAGGTTTAAACTGCAGCAGCAGTGGCACTCTCTGTCTCATGATGGTAGCGATCAGTTGCTGCTGCCAGTTTGGACAAGGTAGTTCCTGTAAGTTGTTATGTGCTGGAAGCGCTCCTGCTCCGTTTGTTCTCAGAAATGAGGAGGACAGAGAAGGAAGAGGACAGAATGTTGGGGGATGGTGCACATACCAGTTGGTACTAGGGAATAATCTGTGGTATATTAGAGACTATATAATGTATTGTAGTACTGTAGTTCTTGGAATATAGCACTTCAAAGAGTATCCATAGGTATCCATGAACTCTTCTTCTGTCTTTTTTTTTTTTTTTGGTTGGATTTTTGTTTTGTGTTTGTTTTTTCCTCTGAGACCTGTTAAGTGCTTTTGTTTGGTTTATTAATTTGCTTCTGTCAGAGCTGCATCTTCTCCATTAGACTGTCCTATTATTCATTTGACTGCACATGGCTCATAATACTGAGTGAGGAAAGGGTTTGGGATTTTTTTGTTTGGGATTGTGTTTAGGTTGGTTTTTTTTTTTTGTCAGCTTTTCGAATGTTTAGTTTTCTTGTATTGCTTTTTTAAAAATAAATGTAAGGGATGTTCTTTTCAGGCCAACTCTTAAGAAAGTATTCAGGATATAAAAGCATTTAAAATGCTTGTACTGTAGGAGATAAAACCTTCTCTGTGAGAACTGGCTTATCTACTAATTGAGTTTCACTGTTCTTTTTAAGGGCTGCACAAAGATGTTCAGGGACAACTCTGCCATGAGGAAGCATCTGCACACTCACGGCCCTCGAGTACACGTATGTGCAGAATGTGGCAAGGCCTTTGTGGAGAGCTCGAAACTAAAGCGGCATCAGCTAGTTCACACCGGAGAGAAACCCTTTCAGGTACTGCTACCCTGCGGGCATGAGTACCCCCACTGCTTCTGGGAACACTGGAGACTGGAACTGTAACCTGGCTTCCACAGGACTTGGGCATACTAGGGCTTTTCTAAAATCAACTGAGGCACCTGAAAAACTGGGGGTCCCCTTAAGCTAATTAGGCTATCATTTAATTATTTACATGGACTTCTCTTAGAAACTGGTAAATTGTATATACGTGGGAGATGCCTTTCAAAATATGATGTAAAGTTGCCCTCTTTAAAAATGAAGTCTGCAGTTAATAGAGAATTAAGAAGATGTCTCTTTCTCCTCATCATCTTTTCAACTTAGTGCTTGAGGACAGCTGAGACTTGAGTGTGTTTGCTCAGTTACCTCAGGGTACTAATTTTCAGTAAAGGTTCCATCAGTTTTCAGCAACATGATGGAATCACTGAATCTCTTTCCATTTATATCAAGTCACATGGGCTTCTGCCACCAGAGGTCCCCTGCCCTCTTCATATGATACTTCCTATAAATCTTTGAAGTTATTCTTAGTCTTGAGCATATATGTATTCCCCAGAACACACTTAAGATACGTTACATTTTTTGTTGATTATTTTTTAAAATATATTCTTTGAGAAACTTGATTTGCAGTCCTCAGGCACTTGCTTAGATGCATACACTGAATATTTTGTGTGGTAAATATAAGTATTTATCACTAAATGTTCTGTCCTTAAGCCCATCTTAAAGCAGGTAAAATGAGTATATCTTTGAAAATCATCACTGAAAGAAGGAAATTCTGAGTGAAATCCTGTTTCTGTTTTGTCATGTAGGGTAGGTACTGTTTCACATGCAGAGAAGGTGTTTTTAGTGGAAGTGCTTGCTTGCAAGCTGGAAGTAATTTATTTCCCTCTTTGAAAATAGATATGCTGTTGTATATAGTGTATACTATATACTGAATTACTGCAGTTTTTAGTGCAGTTCACAGGGGATGCCCACAGCTTCACCCCTAACAATCTTCAGCCTCCGGCTTCATGTTTGTGCAGTCTAGTGATTTAAAGAAGACTGTTTTTCTGATCAGTGATGGAGATGAGTTCCATTAGCTTAACAGAGTGTGTCTTTTCCTTCCAACAGTGTACGTTTGAAGGATGTGGAAAGCGTTTTTCACTGGACTTCAATTTACGCACACACGTGCGAATTCACACTGGCGACAGGCCCTACGTTTGCCCGTTTGACGGCTGCAATAAGAAGTTTGCGCAATCAACCAACCTGAAATCTCACATCTTAACACACGCTAAGGCCAAAAACAACCAGTGAAAGTTGAGTAGAACGTTCTTGAACTCAAAGCATCTTACAGGAAAATCAGTTGGAAAGAAATACGCCTCCCCTTTGTATATTGTTTCTAGGAAAGAATTTTAAAAAAAAGAACCCTACAAACCTAAAGGACGTGTTTTGATAAGTAGTAAATAAAAAGCAAAAAAAAAAACCACACAGAAAACTTTAAGGTGACATTGCTAAGAAGTTTCACCTTGCTCTGTAACCCCGTTTCAAGAACATGGTGTTTTGTAAAGTGCAGCCCCAACCGGACGGGTCAGCTCATGAACTTGCATCAGAAAAGACAATTCTTTATACAACAGTGCTAAAATTGGACTTCTTTTCACATTCTTATAAATATGAAGCTCACCTGTTGCTTACAATTTTTTTTAATTTTGTATTTTCCAAGTGTGCATATTGTACACTTTTTGGGGATATGCGTAGTAATGCTATGTGTGATTTTCTGGAGGTTGATAACTTGCTTGCGGTAGATTTTCTTTAAAAGAATGGGCAGTTACATGCATACTTCAAAAGTATTTTCCTGTAAAGAAAAAAAGTTATATAGGTTTTGTTTGCTATCTTAATTTTGGTTGTATTCTTTGATGTTAACACATTTTGTATAATTGTATCGTATAGCTGTAATGAAATCATGTAGTATCAAATATTAGATGTGATTTAATAGTGTTAATCAATTTAAACCCATTTTAGTCACTTTTTTTTGGAGAAATACTGCCAGATGCTGATGTTCAGTGTAATTTCTTTGCCTGTTCAGTTACGGAAAGTGGTGCTCAGTTGTAGAATGTATTGTACAGGCACTGACCGTTTATTAACACCTGATAATATGTACATCCCCCATGTAATAGAAAGGGCAACAATAAAACAGTGGTCCTAAAGAAAGAATCTGGCAGAAAATGATCTGTAAGCGCAGTCTATTTTCTTTTGTTGTCCAGAGCAGTTCTAGTTCCTCTTGACCTCCCAGAAATTGGAAGCTAAATAAACTCAAGTTTCCTTTACTTTGCATTCAATTACAGTGATTTGTGATGCAATTAAGTAATGCCACATCAGGTGGTATGTCTAAACAGAATTGCTGACTGTAATTCTGGTTTTGAGTGACCTAGACTTCCATTAACTGGAACGGTGGATTTGGAGACTTGGCAATGTAGTGGGGAGTGTTCTGTGTGCCTGGACAGCAACTAGGTAAACCAGTACAGGAAATAACTAAATGGGAACCTTTGTTTAGTCAAGGTAAGGAATGTTGGCAGTTTAAATGCAGTAACAATAGAAAGTGGAGGAATGGTAGGGCTTGAGTGATCATACCAGAAAAAAAAAAAGAAACTGTTTCTTCTTTTGGCTAACTTGTTTGAGTGTAATGATAAAAATTCTTGCAACCTTTTTGGACACCTTTTGTTTCACAACAAGAACTTGAAGTTCTCAGAGAACTTGATGGAGTTGAGTTTTGATGGTCTAACTAAGAGTGGTTACTTCTCATTTGTTCAAGTGTTCAAAGAAAACTTAGCAGATACTATAGTAAAATGTGACAGATTAATAAACAGAAGAAAATGCAGATAAATGCATAAGTTATTTTTTAGAGGCATGTAAAATATTTTAATGCAGTAAAAAGTGTTGTTACTCTTTTTCTGAATTCTGTTCTTACAAGGTTCATCAAAGTTTTCATTGCTAATACTGTAAAACTTAATTTTGAGTCCAGTGTTGGTGGTAGTGGCAAAAACATGGGTAATAAAGAAACTGCACTTAAGACCAAGGGAATTTTCATCCATACATAAATTAATCTGAACACTGCAACTCTAGTCTGAGGTTATTAGGGGTAGAAAGAAAGTTGGGACATTTAATTGTAAAGTATGCGTTAGAATTTTGGCAGTATTTTTTCTTTTATATATAAGCAGTTTTTGAACAGGACAATATACTGAAACTTGTATAGTTATAGTTAAATTAAATTCTGTATACAGTTAAATTAGTGTCTATTCTTTTTGGAAGGAAATAAAATTAATTCAGTCTAGTTCTAATTGACCTTATATTTTTTTCTTAAGCAGTATCTGTGATGGTGCTAGGCTTGCATAGAAGTTTGCTTTCCTGTGTCATGAAGTCATTTATTGAATTGCAAGGTGTCAGTACTTCATCCTTGAACATATATTAGGGACTGAACTATGTTACCTCGAGCATACATTTGAGACTAAATTATGTTAAATACTGATTTGAGGACCAACTGGGAGCTGTAACTGTTATTGCCTCTGGTTATATTGCATCTGATTACAGAGAGACATTTCCTTGATATGCTCCTGAGTGTAAGTAGCAACAACACTCAGTAGCTTGAAAGGTCTTGCTTTCTAAGTACTTAATTCCATATTGGGTATGAATACGTACTTGCATTGAGCAGCTGCTATAACTTACTTAGGCACTTAAAGTATAATTGGCACACCTTGCTCTTAAAACATCATGCTTAATTGATTCCAGAGTTTTCCTCAAGGTTTTTCAATGAAAAAATTACGGACTTTGAGAATAGCAAGAGTTGACTTTGAAACCACCATTCCCAGCCTGCTATCAACAAGTTCCTGCATTACACCACCAATTTGTGAGCAAGTTCAGGTAAGGGGAGGAGAGTCTGAGGGGTGGCAGAAATGTGGTTTTAAAACTGGCAAAACAGTTCCATGCTGACTCGTTATACACATTCTGCTTCTCATTTGGATTGTACATTTACCTTGTTTGGTTCTGCTGCTGTCGAAATGAAAGGAGACAAATTCTGTAGCTGTATATCCTTGGGACTCAGACCGACTTTAAAGGTAGAACTGACTAGATTTTTCTCTCTCTGTCTATTTATGGTCTGTCAGTAAATACAAAACAAACTGAACTTAAATGCTAATTACTTGTGGAGAGTGTGTTTCTTGAAAAGGTTGTAGGAGGGCTGCAGGTTCAGGTTCGAAATGCTAAGACAATAAATCCTTAGTGAAATGGAATGCCAGGACCTCAGCTGAACCTGCACTTAATTTTAGTCATCTTCTGCTTGAAGAGGGTCACTCTGGAATTGAGGTCGTGCATTTTGATTTTTCCCTATAATGGCTGCAAGCTGTCAATCAACAAAGCCAAATACTAAACACATCCTGACAGCATAGCTTGTCAGCAGTAATGTAATTTTGAGGGCAGGTGGAGATCCTTTCCCTCTGCTAATTCCACAGTAGGTAAAAAGCAAAAGATGCAAAAATTGCTAGAAATGGCAAAAGTATTGAGGCTTTAAAATGTTTGAAGAAAGTGAATCACTTCAAAGTGCTGGATGAAGAGGCATGGCAGTGGCAGTAACAGGTAGTTTCCATGTGCTCATCACATAGCTCACAGGATATTTTGTCAGTATGCTTTGGAAAAATGGGCTGGTTAGTTCTTCTGCTCAATTAAGATGGATAAATTCAGGGACAGTATTGAATATCATTCTTCTGAGTGTTCCCTTAATGCCTTGAAGAAATTGAGAAAATCTGGAATTTTTGTTAGGGCTGCTAGACAAATATGTCTCGGAAGTCTTAATCAGTTAAGTGGCACCTGCTACTGGCATTGGTTGGTCTGCAATGTGCCATCTATAATGGTGGCACTTCAGAATAAGTTTAAGAAGTTTTTCATCTGTACAGCACCTTTTAAAATCTGCTGTGTGATGGTGGCTTGAGGAGCGAAGTAAAGGATTATTTGTGTCAGCATTGAACTTTACTGCACTAATGTTCCTGGAGCACTTAAAGCTACCCAGGGGAACCTAGGGTGGATTTCAAAACTGAATATTGGGTGTGAATTCTGCAGGCAGGAGTAAAAATAAGAGTTGGACTTCAGTATTCTTGTTCTTGGCTGTGTAAATGGAATAATTTTATAAGTAACACTTTCCTTGGGAAGAGTCCCAGGGCAAAAGAATGGGAAAGTGAATAGAGCAGAGAGAGTGTGACCCTGCTGCTGAACACAAGGAGCAGAAACATCTGCACAGTGATCTGTAAAGGTAGAAGCAAACCAGAGCAGGAATGTATGTGCTTGTATTATGAGATTGAATATTCAGTTTGATAATATGAATTGGTCTAGTGTCAAGTTGCCAGAGCGTGATGATGGCTTTACAGCAATGCTTAAATGCCACCTGGTTGGCTGTTGGTTTAATTTTGTAAGGTAATTGAATCAGTGGTCCTTTTCTCAATTTCATTCTCTCTGCCTAAAGCAAACCAGCTTAGGCAAGTTTATGTGTACTCTCAATCATCCTATATTATTAAGGCAGTTTCACTTAGAATTTTTTTCAGTCCTTTTCTCTGGAAATTGTCTGGAAGGTATTGAATTTCTTTGAGGACAAGCACATCAGATTCTGTGTAAGAGTTAATGTGAACTTTTCAAGTCCTGGCTTCCCCTAAAGTAGCAGGAAAACACTGTTTTGCTGTAGGTAAATGAATAAGGTTCCTGATAGCAACTGGCTATTAGACAACTCCTGGTTTAGGGTTTTCCAAGTCTTCTGTTACTTTTTTCTAAGAGAAAAAGCTCTAAGCTTGGGTGCTGGTTGGGTACCACGGCTGCTGTTGTGTGGTATGGTGTGGACCTGATACCCTCGTGCGAGCTGCTGTTCTCAATGGGTTCCTGTGTCTGCTGGGAGCTCTCTTCAGGAGCAAGCCTGGAGTTCTGTGCAAATGTTGGTGAATTTTTGGGAGGGAGAGAAACGGAGCCTTGCAGGACTTTCGGGTGGTCCTTTTGCCACCACTTTTTAAGTGGTGGTGTAGGTTTACGTGTGTTTCCTCTCTAATCGGTCTGGTATAGGGTGGCACCTCTGTCAGTGCTTTGTTTCAGTCTGTTCAGGAACTCGCGGGTAGCAGTTTGCCAGGAGAGGGCGGTGAATTACCTGTTTGCACAGTGCGACCAGCAGACAGAACGGCAGTGTCAGGGTGCCCCTGCGAGGTCAAGTGTGTGCAGGGTGTCCTGTGGCGTTCAGTGGACCTTGACAGACTTGGAATGTGCCAGTGTCAAAGAGCAAATTGCCCACACGCCCCTGCAGGAGAGTAAGAAGTACAATTGTGTGCTGATTTCTGAGAGTCCTGAGTGTACTTGTGCATTCGTTAAAAGCACCCGCAAGGCAATGAAAAGACTGTAAATAAAAACCATTAAGTGTGACATGGGTCATGCATAGATACATCCATCAAGTATTAAATATCTTTAAGAGAGAAATGTGGAAATCTAGTTACCAATGGTGTTAATGAATGTGCTTTTGGTTGTGAGTGGCTACTTTGATGAACTGCTAGACCTGTAAAATATCACTGTTTCTCTTCAGCAGTGGCTTCCTAAAAAGTCCAAGGTCCCCTGAGGCAATTAGGGCCTTTGCTTCAGTCTGCTGTTGCTCATAATGTGTGCAAGGCCATTGCAGACTGCAGAACAGGACTAATGTTGCATTGGAGTCCTGCATTGCTGCTCTTAAGGGGTTCAAAGATCTCAAGTAACCTGTTTCCCTCCCTGGAGCAGGCCCACAGAAAAGGTGCATTTCAGAAGGATGTGAAAAACGAGTATTTTTGAGAAAAATGATAGAGCATATGAAGACTGTGGCATATGTACTGCTTGTTAAATAGTGGAAAATCCATACACAAAACATGTTGGTGACCAGATAGGTCCTAATGTCCTTTGGGTAAAGCTCATCTCAGGAATTGGTTGCAAGACAAATCTGTGGAAAACTGCCTTGTTGGTTAGTGTTTTGATGTAAGGGCTCACAAAGGTCTCCTTCAGAGCTGCAAGATGCTTGCCAAGGACCTCACTGACCTTGCCAGTTGCAATTTTGGCTTACAAAGGTTTTGACTGCCTCACATGTGTGGCATCATGCAGCTTATATTTTGACTTATTTTCCAACACATTTATTTTTTCTCAGCAAAACAGAAAATTTGGCCTTTTGATACAGAATCCTTCAGTTTTCAGTCTTAACTGATGCTTTGACTGAACCTCCAATGGATTTACATTAATCCAGTGACTCCCATAGCTTCAAAGGGCATACAAATGTTTATGATTTGAAAACTGATTGTAAGGAATAATACTTATGGGAGGTCTTTAGGTTTCCCTCTTGTGTGGTTGGTTGGTTGGTTCTCTTGTTTTTATTCTTTCCTCCTGCATAGGTTAGGGATAGGGGATTTCATCTCAATTTTTTCTGAAGTGTGAAATGAAAATATGTACAGTCTCTCGGTTAAGAGCTGGCAGGGAAGCATGTAACTGCCTGGATTAATTTAAAGGTAGAAGTAATTTTTACATTTACCTCCTTTAATTGCCGTTAAAAAGTTTGAACTTTATTACTGACCTGTTTGAAAAGTACCTCTTATAAATTCTTCCTAAAGTGAAAATACCTCGGTGCACAAGGAAGAAAGCGTATGGCCTGGTTGATTGCAACACTGAGGTATTCCTGATCTACAATAAATCTCTGCTTAAGATAAGTAGATCAAACCCTAGAAAAAGAATATTCATTTTATTTCATGCCAGCGTTAATCTGGCCAAGTCAAATTACTTGAGCAACACTTCTTTCTATTTTGATATACATAGGAAATGGTGCAGACCATGAGGTCAGGCTTCATTATGATTTTAGTATTTTATTGATTGACATATGGATATGGCTAAAATGGTACAAGTCTATTTTACTGTTAATAAAAAATGCATTGTGCTCTTTCAGTAAGAAAAAACAGTCATAATAAGGTATAATAGTGAATGATAACTAAGCAATTTGACTGTGTTAGCTGTTACATTTTATACACTCTAAGAATATTTTGTGAACATTAGAACTTGACTTTCTTCCATTTATATCAATCTATAGGGCATTCAGACTGCAGACCTTGCTTTGATTTCAGTTTTTTTACTGATGAACCTGTATAGCTTAAAATCACTTTCTAGGTCAACTCAGTTAAAACTAGTAATAAACTATAAGTAGAAAAGCTTTTACTGTATATCCTACATATTACTGTGCATATTATGTCACCCTTTTTCTGTTGGTAATAATCACTTTTGCAATTAGTGAGGACAACCCTAATACAAAAATTGCAAAACAGTTGTACTGGGAAGATGGAAATGGCTTATTTTCCTCTGCTTTTCTCCCCTGCTGTCCATGGACATGCATAAATTCCTGAACATGGAATTTGCTTCCTCTTGATGTCAAAGCCTGTCTCCCTTAGGTTTGGCCCAGCAAGTTCTCTGCTTCCCTGATCTCTTGCTGTGCCTCCCAGAGGCACAGAGATCCTTCATCTGTCTCCATGGCTGTGGTGTGTGATAGGGCATGTTGCCTTGGGTAAGCTTCTCTTTTCTCTGCCTGTTTTTCTGGCAGAAGAGGGGTTTAACTGCACATTCTGCTAATCTAATGGTGTTTGGCACACTTCTAGGTTTTAAATTGTTCTTTATATACAGATTAAAAATTGGGCTAACAGCAGCTAACATTAAACTGTTAACACCTGTTTTCCAGCATAATAAAAAAAATCTTTAATTTCAAAGAACTAACACATATTTTCTTTGCAAGGTTAACGTTTACATTCGTGTCTTAGTCTTTTTCCTTAGTATGCTGCCAGTGCTGCACCTGCAATGGACAGGTTTTCATCCCTTGAATGCCTTGCTACCCTTTTCCCTGAACCAAATAATAAGCTGTATCATAGAATCCTAGAATGGTTTGGGTTGGAAGGAACCTTAAAGATTATCTAATTCCAACAGCCCCTGTCATGGTCAGGGACACCTTTCAGTAGACCAGGTTGCTCAGAGCCCCATCCAGCCTGGCCTTGAACACTGCCAGGGATGGGGCATCCACAGCTTCTCTGGGCAACCTGTGCCAGGGCCTCTCCATCCTCACAGGGAAGAATTTCTTCCTAATATCCAATCTAAACCTGCCCTCTTTCAGTTTGAGGTCATTACCCCTTGTCCTATCACTACATATATGCAGAGAAAGACAAGGCAGAGAGGACAAAAACATTGTCATGTTACAGACATGATAAATGAATTTCACACTAGTTGTTCTACTATAGTAACTTAATTATAGTTAGTTATATAGTGCTATACATGGTCACTTTTTTCCCCTCGTCTTAATTGGACATGTTTGTGGCTGTAACTTGTAACCCTGGCATGACCCATCTAAGGTTAAGAAAGAGCAGGGTAGAGGGACTGGATAGTGAGTGAGTTTCATTTTCAGTGATTTTTACCTTCTTAATCCCTTCAGTTGTTGGGGAATTGCTTGATAATGGTGTGGGAATGAGGATCTGGGAAGGCAGGATGTAGTTCTGTCTGAATTGGCTCACATCTCAAAAATCTATCAGGACAGAACTGTATCATGATTTAAAAGGCTGAGGCATTTGTCTAGCTCGATTTGATAGTTAGAAGTCACATGGATTTCACACAAGTGAAATCAGACTAGGCTGAAAGCTGGCTTTACCCTCTTCTCAGGCTTGTTGAGTAACAGCCAGTGTCTGCTACTGATTATTTAAGTTCCAGATGGATGAATTTCTGGAAAGAATGCTTTAGTAAGCACTGCAAGTAAAACATTGTATAGCCCTTTTCTGTTTTAATGGTATTAGTCTTCTAAGGAGACACTGTTTGCTTATTCCAAGTATTTGTTTCTGTTCTATAGTTCAATGTTGAACACAGTTGTTGCTCCCGATGAGAGAACAAAAGGTACTTGACTGGAACTGACCCTGGTCATGGTCAGGTGGAGAGGTGGTGGCCTTTCCCCTTCCTGATCCAGGAAATTGATGCTTGACAGGGTTTGTGTCAGTCACATGCATCTAGCCCTTAAGAAGATGAATTAGTGGAGCTAGTACCTGAAGTAACCTCTGAAGAGGAGGACATGAACCTACTGGAGTGAGTCCAGAGAGGCACAACTGTGCAGCCTTGCTGGTGACCAGCACAGCTTAAACCAATAAACGCAGAATAGGAAGGGGTCTCAGCATAGGGCCAGCTCTTTGGCTTTAAAAGCAGGATTGTTCTCGTGGTACAGGAAAGGTCAGTTTGAAGAAGTGAGGCCAGGCAACTTCCTTTCTTTGCTCCAGTGATGGGGCCTAAGCCAGAGCAAGACCCTGCCCTTCCCAGTGGTGCACAGAAGGCAGATATGGAGCAAGTTTCCCCTGGCAAAAGCCAGAAACCCCACCCTCATGCAAGCTCAATCCAACACAAAGAAGCGCCTGAGTAAAACACAAAAAAGCAAACTTCAAAGAACCAAAGGCAAAATTTTTAAAAAATTTATTCCCTCAATATATATACAAGAATTACTTACTCCTGTACAAAGGTGTAAATGGTCTTTGCTGTGAGTTGTTGTGCATATGCAGCTTAGTAGACAGATTTAACATTCAATTTGAATCTCAGTGCAAGTAGGCACTAAAACATCCACCATACCTTCAAGGTATAAAAAAAATATCAGTTTTACAGGTTTCTCCAGCATATTTTGTTACAGTGCAAAACACTACGAAATAACGCTTCTTTAGAAAATTCATATAAATTAAACACATATTGCACTTGTCCCAACCAAAAGTATAACAAGTTGTACTTACTGAACTAGTTTGATATGTTTTAAAACACTGCTCACACACATATAGTCCTTCCTCACAGCTATTTGTGCCAAATATGTGTAACTTTTATCTCAAATCTTAAATAACTGTTTGTAGCTCTTTGGCTAATTCAATTCTTCTTGAACAGACTAAAAAAAAATAGAAAAGAAAAAAATCAGAGCAGATTAATGTAACAAGAAAATTCTCTACAACCCTTTTCAGTCTTCTTTCCAGTAGCACTGTAACTAAATACATAAAAATCAGTATTCTTTAAATTCATAATGCAAGTGTATTAAACAGGAACCATTTCAGACACTTACACCCCTACTTTCTGGAAAGCTATGAAACCTCCAGTCCTAAATATGTATGTATTTCTAAGGTACTTCAAGCTGCTAAGCTAACATTGCACCCACAAACATTTTGTGCAATACCACAGGCACGACTTTGACTTCTGTACATCACTGGCTGCTATGGGGCATGGTGGGAGAAGTGGTGCAAAGTTGCATTAACTTCAGAGAACAAAGTCTACAGGGCTGAACTACTCAATACAGTCTGTGCACCCACCAAAGGAGAAACAGAGATGAAGGCAAATAACCTCAGTCCTACTTGATCTGAGTTTCCCTAAATCCTTACAAGCCTTGAGATTTAAAGGAACAAGTGCATTTGAGTGCAGATGCTAACTTTGTGCTTAAGATATTTATTCGAAGCCAAAAGGTCAGGGAGTAATTTAGGTACAAATTTTTTTTTTTTTTTTTACAAATCAGTATGAACAAAGTTGCTACTAAAACCATTGACATATAAAAGCAGAGGAAAAGTAAAACACATGACTAGCTGAATGCTAGTCCACATCTTTACAGTTTGGGGTTACCTGCAAAATGCCTCCAACATTAAACTTCTTCCCCTTTCTTCACCTTACAGGAGTACACTTACTCCTGTCACATACAAAATGAGTATTTCTTTCATGAAAACACTTCTGCATTCAACTCAACTCAGTCATTCAGAACCTGAGTGAAAGAAAACTCAATTTCTGGTGCTAGAACACTCTCCAGAACCTCTTCTGGAGCCACAACAGCAACTTTCTAAAGGCAGAGCCCTCTCTTACTTGAATACTACTGATATGGAGTCCTGAATAAGGCAAGATGTTGTTTATACAAGTAGTGAGATGAAATCCTCATTTGATACATTTAGGGATTCTTTACACAGATAGCATAAATCTACACTACTTGTGTGGGTCAAGTGTTCATGTTCAACAAAACCCAACCAGCTGGGCTTTGGATGAAGACAACAAAGAGATGAGGTTCACAAACTGGAAGGCTGACGGATTACTGGACCTGGTTCACATTCAGGAAGGTTGTCTTCTGACTTCATGTACATTAGGAACACAGTGACAGTAGCAAAGGTAGCTGCATTGACAGGAAAAGCACGGAGAAGTGTGGAAGTGAGACCTCTTGTGAACACCCTCCAGCCCTCCTCATGGTAACTCTTCCGGACACAGTCCAGGATGCCGTTGTATTGTGTGATGCCTCCGACGCCGTCGGCCTGAAGCCGGGATTTGATCACATCCATGGGATAAGTGGAGAGCCAGGACACAATTCCCGACATCCCTCCAGAAAACAGCAGTTTAGGAATAACGTAACTGTCTTCAGCTTCACAGCCTAAATACCGAGTCATGCAGTCATAGGTCAGGAAGTAAAAGCCAAAGCTTGGAGTTTCTCTTATGAAGGTAGAGACCATGCCTCTGTTGATACCCCTCAGCCCTTCCTTTTGATAGATTTTGATCAAGCAGTCCAGAGAATTTTTGTAGTTCTTCGTTTTTAGTTTATATTCTCCTGTTCCTTGAAGCTGCATCCTTGTCTTTGCCAGCTCCATGGGACAGCAGATGACGCACTGGATGGCCCCTGCTGCTGACCCTGCAAGGAACTGGTTCAGAGGAGTGTCTTTGCCCAGAGCACGAAGGGTGTTTCCTTGCACACCGAACACCAGCGCGTTAATGAATGTAAGTCCCATCATTGGTGACCCAATACCTTTATAGAGTCCAAAAGCCTAATGGAAGAAGGGAGGAAAAACCCTTTTTAGCAGTGGTGTGGATAACCTCCTCAAGCTGCAGAACACAGCCCTTCTGGCTCTCCCTTGTACCCCAGCTCTCTAACAGTGGCCAGATCAGGACCACCTTGTTTTGTAATAAAAATTTCATCTCTGCCTGAGACACAAACATTTAAGCAATTTAGCAGTACAAAAATATAGTTGAACACATCCAGAAAATAATCTTACTCTATCCAGAGAAGAGTTTTCTGGCAATTTTTTTACTTTTTCTTTTTAAATAGGTTATGTAAAGCTTGAAGCTACCCTTTTAGCAATGGTCCTAAAGCTTCAGCAGCAAAAACAACCCACCAATTTCTTCACTCATTGCTTAGATTCTCAGAAAATTAGTTATTTAAATAACTTATTTTCTTTAAAATGTTAACCTCAAAATACCATCTTCGGACTTAGTGATCTTCTTCACTAAGTTTCTGGCAAAGTTCTGACTATAATATCTGCTGTACAATCAGGGGAGGTTCAGGATATACTTTTATCTCTTGATCTTCAACATTTGTCTTTTTTTTTTTTTTTAACAGCTTCCCCACCCTCCTGAGCCAAAATATACAAAGATAAAAACAATATGCAAAGCATTAATTTTGTACTTACAGATTCTTGCTTTATGATGGACTGAAAGCAATGGAAAGTCCCACGGTAGAGAGGCTTCTCTACATTTTGAACTTGCAGACGAACCTATAAAAAGTTGTGTGAGAGACCAATTTGTACATCAGGAACAGCCTAAAGGGCAAGCTACTGCCTTGTACCTATGTGGAGATTTGCTATAGCAATGCATATGCAAGAGTGCAGGCTGGACACTGGAATGCCATATGTGGCACAATAATTTGAAAAATCTTGTGTAAGTGTTTTGAATTAAGTTTGGGAGTGAAAATATGAGGGGAAGAGGATTATTAACTTCTTGTGACTCTTAGCAAACCAGTAAGTGGAAGGGTACATTGCCATCTAGAATTTCAAATAGATGCTTTCCAGTACAGGCTACAATAGGGACTTTCTTTAGCTGCCAAGAATACTTCTGTTCACACTAAGGAATACCTGTGCAAAACTGAGACAATTTAATAAAAAAATTATTTGCAAGTCAAGCACCAGATTAGGATAATTTTAAAAGGATAAAAACTTTCAACAATACCCACAGTGTTTCTGACTGCCAGATTTGGGCCCATTCATTGAGATCTGATTTTTTTTTTTTCAGAGGGTAGCAGGGCAGTGACTCTTAAGATGTCTGTCTTTGCATATGGGAAGGAGTAAAAAGCCATTTGTTCTTTTAAATTTTAGTCTGTTTTGGTTTTTTAGCCTGCTGAATGTAAGCAATTGGTGAGGGTACAGCTGTTTTAAACCTTTAAATGTTAGTTATCAATTAACTTTTCCAAAACTGAAACAGTATGTTCTGCTAGAAAGACAGATGCTACTGTAACTGGTGGTCTTAGGAGATAGGCCCTTTTCCAGATGCTTTTTAACCTCTAATGGAAAATTCCAATTTTGTTTTTTCATGCTTATTTGCCCTCAACACCCTTTTAAAAAGTCTCAGTTCTACCTAGCTCAGGCAAAGCCTTACACTGCAATAAACTCAATACATTGATTTCCGTGGATTGATAAAGTTATAAACCTGTGTTTGATCTCCAGCATGGAGGGCTGTAATGTTCTTCAGAAAAGATGCTTATCAACCATTCAATGCTGCTGCAGCAGCTCCAGGGCAAAAAAGTTCAGTCCCTTATTCTGAGCAAAAGAAAAAAATATCATGTCTGTGTGAAAGATTCCTGAACTTAATTCTTTTTCATCTGCTTGCCTAAAGTAATAAAAAACACCACCACAACAATGAAAGACCTGTAATATGTGGGTCTAGAAAATGATTTATGGAGGTGGTTTGTCAGAATCCTGTATTCAGGTTAGCTTTCTTCAAAGCAAAACTAAATTGACAGTTTTAGTATTTTTCCTACAACATGTTATTTTATGCTTTGTAAATCAGAACTTCAGTTTTCAGTCGTTTTTTAGTATATGCATTAGTGTATGCTAGCCACAGTGGGAGGCTGAGATCACCTTGGGTCTTGCAACAGCTCAGCATTAAAAGCAGGCTTACAGTAGGATTCAAAGAAAATAAATCCTTTGTTACTTCAAGTGACTTTTGGGGGGTAGACAGACTGTCAAAACTGTTAAAGGAGCAGGTCTACAAGCAAAGGCAAATCTTAACAAGCTGTCACATTTGCACAAACAGAAGGTTTTACTCCATTTATAATTTACTGTTATTATTTCAAATCTTGTCTGTGACTTCCACATGTATAGGCTTTGGGGGATTTGCAGCTTAGGAACCTTCCTACTTTATCTTTTCTGCTTGTGTTTAGTAGTTTAGAATTAGTCATATTGCATATATGGATTGAATTTCCTAGTGGCATACAGTTTCCACTATTTTTGTCTAAACAATTTGTGAAATATTAACCAATTAAGCATTGATGTAGGGTAGGATATTTAGAGTACTGACTCTCCAGGTCTAAGAATGAAAAAAACCTCTTATTCTTGAGCACAGTGCTGGTCACATAAGGGTACCCACATTAGAAAACTGCCACGTAAGGCAATGAGTGCACATAAAACTTGCATTTTCATGCAGGGTAATGCCATATTCAAGAAGCTCCTTAGTGTGTACAACTACAGGAAAGATGAATCATGTGCAAAGTTTATCCACCTATTCCATTCATTGCCCAGTATTCTAGCTTCTTTCTTGTGGAAACACTGTTACTAAGGTTTTAGGTCCAGTAGTAACCCCCAGTAGTTTAACATCACTAAAGACTCTTATAAAAGCACTCAAGACTAAAAAAAGCCCAAACCACCACATCCCCAAAACAGTCCAAGCACTTAATAATGTGGGAAATCAGTGACTTCAGAAGTATTTGAGCAATGAAAACATCATCCAAAAATATGTAGTGGATAAGACCTCAACAGCAGCGTGCCTGAGATTCAGTTTTAGAGGCACTGTGTATGGGAGTGTATACAGCCAGAAATGCATAGCAGAAAGAAGGTTCAGAATAAAACTACATTTAAAAAAAAGGGATATTTAAACCCCACTCCCTCCATGCCATAGCTGTACAAGAGGGATGCATCAGTTTAAAACTCAAAAGGGAAAAAGCTTCATAAGTCTTTCAGTTCTTTACTTGAACTAATACATTTGAGAATAAATTAAGACTGAGAGAAACAGAAGTGTTCACCTGGGCTATACTTACTAGGTAACTCTCCCGTGATGAGGCTTATCTGTCATCTACAACAAAGTAACACTTTTGCTGTTAATGAAGACAGCCCCTAGCTCAGAAAGTAAAGGCAGTTAAAAGCAAAAAAGCAATTTTATACATTACATCAACAAACCAGGGATAAGGAGTTTGCCAGTTCTGAGATCAGCTCAGTTGCAGGTTTTGCAGGGTGACTTTACCGGCTTAATGTCTCCCTGTGTGTCCCACCATCCCCCTCCCCGCTCTGTGAAACATGAGCACCAGCCAAAAAAAAGAAGAGCTTAAATGCCAAGACAGAAGTAAAACTTTGGCTTATCTAAGCAGCTTTCCCATTGTTCAGTTATATTAAAAATGCACAGTCTAAGGTGACTACCAGTGAGCCCTTTAAACACTGCAGAACTATGAGAAGAGTTAATTCTTAACACATATACATACACAAGTTATGCAACATCTTTTTTTTTTCCTCCTTAAGGGGTGGTTAGGGTTAGTTTTTCGACATACAGTGGTGACTATGCCAGCTAATAACACAAACATTAGTATTTGCTCTAACAAAACACAGATAAATGCCTACAATACCTTCTTATGGAAAATATCATGTGCCACACTGGATTTCAATAAAAATTTAAAGTCATCCAGAAACAAATTATTTGCTCTGTTGTAAAGCAAGATGCTTTTTTCCAAAGACAATACATCTATTTTGCAATAATATATCCACTGAAACCAGCATGGGAGCCCCAGTTTTTACAGTTAAATGTTTAGTTTCACACAGTAGAAGCTGTTCCACTTTAAAAAAACAACTAAAAAACCCACACATAGTTACCTTTAGTCTGAGCATAGAATTTTAGTAGTTCTGCTGGATTCAATGAAATGACCCATCACCTTCAGTTAAGCATGTAAAACTTGGCAGGATGGGAGAGAAAAAGACAGCTGGCCCTGTACCACCATAAGAAAAATTGTGCAAGCCTGGATAATACCATTCCTGAAAATACATTCTAGAACTCAGCTGAATTATTTAACTGTCAAATTTACCATATTCTTAGCAACAAAAAGACAGATTTTGCTGTTTGAGCAGCTTGCACTGCAAGCTTGCAAGGAGGACCAATATCCACTAGCTTGGGAATTCTGTATTGAATTAACCGTGCACTGGAATACAGAATATATGGTGGGGTCCTTGGTAACACTATCAGCCCACAGTCTTTGAATATCTAAATTCAGCAAGGTAAAGGTGTTCCAAATACAGATTTACTATGTGGCATGCTGTCTGCTGCAGTCAAGTGACCCGATATATTACTTTAGCAAGGAATACATTGATATCCCTTCTTCTATTCTTCCAGCGCAAGACTTTGGGTAAGGCTGCCAAAAGATGACTTAAATTGTCATTCCATTCTGAAAGATGGGCTTGGACTCCTGAGAGCCCTGGCTGAGGGACCCTCCAGGAGATGTCAAATCTTGTATTTATAGTAGCTGAAGTATGCTTAACACACACAACTAACAGACCATCAGAAAAATCAGTTTTAACTCGGAAAGTTAGAAAAATGTATAATAATACTTGGAGGAAAAAGCCCCCAGACAAGCTTCATACTGTGGATTTTTATTGACTTCCACCCTTTGGCTAGTGCTACAAATTAAGGAGTAATAGCAGAGCTTGAAGGGAAAACAAAACACAGTCTTTCAACCTACTAACAAAGTGGGTTTGAATTACAAATGCAGGGAGAGGAAGTTTTAGCAGTTAGTGTTGAACAGCTGCAGAGAAGCAAGCTTAGAACAAAATTTAGTTAAATGTAAGGTTGTATTTCCAAATACCACATTGTTACTGCACTGCACTTGCAGTTTAAGGCCAAGGTTTATGTTACTAAGTTTTCACATCTGAAGAGCTAGAGATCAAAAAATCTATTAACAGTGGTGGTGGAGGATTGCTCCAAGCTTTCCCACACAGATTTTCACTCCTACAGTGTCTGGGGATATTTTTTCCTCCCCCACTCCTTGGAGAAACTAAGTTTTCTACTTAGAGGCAAATATATTTCATAATCAACCCACCTTAACAGTGTCAAAGGGGTGTCCTACCAGCACACCAGCAGCACCTGAAACAAAACAAATTACCATTGTTATTACTCAGAATTTTCTTCCTAGGTCTGGGGCTACAGTAGCCCAAGCAGGAGTACCAGTCTGAGGTGTGAGCGCACAACATGGTTGGCAAACCAGGTAAAGAGCATCCTACCAAGTCAGGAGATAAGAGATCTACAATCCAGTCCTTCAGGCCAGTACCAGGTGCCTTTATGCTTCTAGTCAAGCCTCTGAGCCCCAGGTAGGCGTTGAGGTGTGTGATTACAAACTGTGCCATGCCATATGGAATGTGCAGCCATGACCCCTGGCCTCAGCCCAAGGCAAGTCCCCTGGGCAGAAAATGCAGGTTTCCTCTAAAGCACAATATTCCATGTACATATAGCTCTGTGTAAGCATCTCCAAAGGCAGCAGAACATCCCAGCTCTCTGCCTACAGCCTTTTCCAGATGTGACAGCAGCCCCTGCAGAAGGGCCATGCATTACTAAAAACCTTTGCTTTATCCTAGCACCAAAGGACTTTTTAGAAGTCACATGCAGGCCTATTAGTTACACCAATCTGAACACAGGCATTTTGCACACACAGGCTGGAGCAATGAATCCTCTGGCTCTGTACTTCTGCCACCCAGCAGTCCTTAGCGGCCGCGGGCAACAGCGACAACTCCAAGAGCGTCAGTGCAGCTTTCCCACGTTTGTGGCAAGATAGCCGCCCTCCCTCTCCCGGGGAAGATGTGGCAGCAGCTCCAGGATGGTGCAGTCCGGGTTGGTTAAGGCCAGCACGGCAGCGACATAGCCCAAGATAGAACAACAGCAATGTGCACTGTGCTCGGCGCGGAAAGGCCAGCGGTACAGCCGACCCTGCGGGAATCCAGGGAAGGCAACGAGCACTAGGATGAAGCCAAAGAGACGCTGAAAAAAGGGATTTTAAAAAAAATCTTTGCCAGATTGGCAAGG
Source organism: Corvus moneduloides (assembly GCF_009650955.1). Lineage (NCBI taxonomy): Eukaryota > Metazoa > Chordata > Aves > Passeriformes > Corvidae > Corvus > Corvus moneduloides. The sequence goes on along the minus strand of NC_045481.1, from coordinate 11,890,843 downwards.
AAAACAGCAAGCGCAAATACCCGAGAAGACGAGAGAATAAATCCCCTGAACACAATTTAATAACTGCTAAAAATAGCAGGCGGCAGGCCGGCCGCAGATGCACGGGGAAGCGCAGGACGCGGGTTCGCATTCTCTCCTCTCCATCTTAGGGCTGCCCAGGGTCCCTGTGCTCAGGTAGGGGCGCTCACCCCCGACCCCCTGCCCCGCTCCTCCCGGCCGCCTCGGGCGGTCCCCGGCGCTGCGGCGCGGCCGCGGAGGGCTCGGCCCGCACGCCCCGGGACCCCCGAGAGCTTCCCGGGCCCCGCCCCGACTGCAGCGGGGGCCGCTCTCATCGCCCCCGGCACCATCTCCGCTCCCAAAATAACAGCGCCGCGCCCAGCCCTCCCCGCCGACCTGCCTGCCTTTCTTCCGCATTTTAAAAGCATTTCCTTCTATCCCTTTCTCCTCCTCTTCTCTATTTCCTACCTTTTTACATTCCTTCCCTTACGCCCCTTTTCCTTTTTAAGCTTTTATTCTGCTTGTTTTTATTATTATTCTCCTCTCACCCCCTTTTCTCTCTTTATCCTTTCCCCTTTTTCTCCCCCTTCCGCACCATTTTTTAATGATTATTTTCCCCCCTGCAGCTCCCCGACACTCACCGCCAACGCATCCCGCCAGGAAATCCAGAGCCATGCCGGCAGCGTCAGCCCCGCGCTCTGGCTGTGCCCGCCCGCCGTGCAGCCTTTCTACCCGCGGAGGGGCCGGGCCGCGCCTCCGGGGGCGGGGGCGGAGGGACAACTCCCCCCAGGCCGCCCCCAGCCACTGGCGGCCGTGCGGGGCGGCTCCCGGCCAGGGACGGGAAGGAGATACGGCTGCCGGGATTGGGGATGCCGAGACTGGGCTCCCCTTCGGCAGCCCCCTCTCTCCCCCCTACCCCGCCCTCAACCTGGCACTTCTTTCTCTGCAACAGCTGCATCATGAACCAGAAGTAAAGGCTGAAAAAAATTTGGAAGGCTGGGGAGGTGGTGGGGGGAGGGGGCAGAGCGTCCCTGCTGTGGATCATTAATAGCGTTTGAGTTGTTTTGGGTGGTTCGGGGAGGCTGGCTGGGGGGTCTTGCTTCCTGGGAGAGGCATCCCTGAGTGCTTGTGGTTGATATCATGAGGTCTTCGGAGGGGGTGCCTCCTTTTAACAGGGGTAAAATGCCTGTAAGACCTGTTACGAGGAAAGGCTGAGGGAGTCGGGGTTGTTCAGCGTGGAGAGGAGAAAGCTTCAGGGAGAGCTTGTTCACAGAATCACAGAACAGCTCAGGTTGGAAGGGACCGCAGTGGGTCATCTTGTCCAATCTCCCTGCTTAAGTAGGGTCATTCCAGAGCACGTGGCACAGGATTGTGTCCAAGTGGTTGTTGAATACCTTCACTAAGGGGAAACTCCAGACCATTTCTGGGAAATCTGTTCCAGTCTGCGGTCACTCCACAGTAAAGAAGTTCTTCATGTTCAGGTAGAACTTCCTGTGCATCGATTTCTGCCCACTGCCTCTTGCTCAGCACCACCAAGACGAGCCTGGGTCCATCCTCTTGACACCCTCCCTTCAGATACTCATAGACATTGACTGAGTCCCCTCTCAGTGGTTTCTTCTCGAGGCTGAACAGGCCCAGCTCCATCATAAGAGACATGCTCCAGTTCCTTGATCAACTTTGTAGCCCTCCACTGGACTCACTGCAGGAGCTCCATGTCCCTCTTGAACTGAGGAACCCAGAACTGGACACAGCACTCCAGATGTGGCCTCACCAGGGCTGAGTAGGGGGGCAGGATCACCTCCCTCGACCTGCTTACAATGCTCTAGAACATATTGCCAGAGAAACTGTGGATGCCCCATCCCTGGAAGTGTTCAAGGCCAAATTGAATGGCACTTCAAGAAACCAGGTCTAGTGAGAGGTGTCCCTGCCTGTGTCAGAGGGCTTGGAACTGGATGGTCGTTGAGGTGCCTTCCAACCCAAACCCTTCTGTGATTCTATTACCAGACTCCCCCTGAAATATTGTCCCAGAGAGGGGAAGAAGGGTTGCACCAGCTGATATGGGCTTTGTGCTAAATGCTGACCCCATGACACAACCAGAAGTGAGGGAATGAAACCCTATTTTTGGTGGTAAAAGCCACAAACCAGTGACCTTTGCAGAGCCCTGGATCTCAGTCTTACACAGCACTGCTGCACTTCTCCCTGCAGAAGAGGCCTCTCCCCTCCCTGCAGGCTTTTCCTCTTCTGTATTAATTCTGCTTTCCTGCTAACATTGCTTGGCTTCAGGGTGCCCTGATGCCAGAGCCTTTAAATGGGGAACTCAAGCTGTTGACAGTTTCAAAAGGGAGCCCTGTTTAAGCTGCTCGTTATTTCTGCAGGCAATGTCTGAGAAAGGCGAGACCAGTGGCCTGGAACAATAAGTAGCCTATTCCAGCTTTGCTTAGAGTAACAGGATCTTCTTCAGGGCCTGCACAGTCAGCTTTTAGAGGGTAAATTCCAGAAGGAGAATGGAAAAGCAGATGGATTTTTTACTTTTCTTTTTTTTAAAAATTGTTTTCCATGGTATGGCAGTTGTTTCTTAGATGTAGCAGCTCAATACAAAGTCAATAAAATCTTGCAGTGGAATAGCACATCAAAAATCAATCCAGCTTTTACCCTCTGTGCAAAGAAAGCACACAAACTAATAAACAAAGACAAGAGGTCTGAAACTACTACTAGAGGAAAAAAGTGAGAACCTGTCCCATATTTAGCAGCTCTTGGACCGTCATTACAATTAATAAGCAGACAAAGTGTAAATGCAAAACATTCAATAAATCCCTGACATTCCCCATATCTTCTTCCAATCCAATACTCATTTGGGTTCCTTCTCATCCCTAAAAGCCGTCAAATCGAATCGAGAACCCAAGTGTTTCTAGGATGCTTTGAGTTCCCTCTTTCACATACCTGTCCTACCTGGGGATGACCAGTTGGTATTAGAGAGCAGGTAGATGGGCTGGTCCTGCCCTTTGACACAGCATCAGTGGCTCTGGGAGCTGCCCACTCCTGCTCTATCACCCACCTCCTAACAGGAACCTTAGATTTTACTGAACTCACACACCTGCAGCCAGTACTTGAGAACAGACAGGAATCCCTGATTGGTTGTTTTTCCTTAAGCATTTTATGCAGGTATAAGTGGAAGTGACTTTCTGTGAATCTTGCACACCTTGGATCCATGGGCAGAGCTACAGTCATGTGCAGAGCTCTGCAGGTGAAAATCCGGATGTTACACGTATCTGTCTTGTAGCACAAGCCTTGGAAGGATCAGCTTGGCCTAAAAGGTTCCTGCCAAAGTGGTTTTAATCTGTTACTCAAATCCTCTGACCTCCCAAGCAGTCTGCCTCAGAGGAATTACCTTCTCTACTAGAAGTGGTTTTGTAATTCTAATGTTTGCCCACAATGGTCAGGGAAAATATTTCCTCTCTCTTTGTAGGCACTTCTAGGTTACCTGAAGATGGTTTCAATCTTAGTTTTTTCTTCTCTAAATTATATTAATAATTATCTTCTGATCTCTGAACCTTCTTATCCCGCTCTTTCCTCAGCTGATGTGGAGTTCCTTGAACCACGCCCTAAGGCCTTGCTGAGTGAGTTCTGGGAGATTACCTTGGGTATTTGCAGACAGCACTCTTGCTCATGTATCTGAATATGGGACCAGATATTCACAAGAGACATAACATAACATAACATAACATAACATATAACATAACATGACATGATATTATTCACTTATGGGCAGCCTGTGACACATGATGTGAGCCATGTCCCTTCCAGTAGATCAGCTGTGTGCCACAATGTTCCCTACCTTGACCTTGCAGGTCATTCCTAGGCGTTCATGCTAAATTGCTTTTTCCAGATTGTATTTCCAGTTTGTCAAGATCACTTGAATTCTAATCCTGCTGTTGATGTTTGTGCAGCCCCTCCCAGGTTGTTGCAATCTCCCTGTCTTCTTCCTGTATGCTTGAGCTGTTCCTAATACGCTTTATTTAATATTACAGAATGTTTTATTCAGTGCTACTGAACCCCATGGGAGCACTTCAGAGGGGGTGGGGGGCACTTTATATACAAGTGCAGAGAACATCAAGGGCTTGTTGGTAAAAAGTCTGAGACGTCCAGGGCTGGTTCACTAAGGCATGAGCATGGCTTTAGTCCCAGTGGGGAATTTCTCTTTTGTTCTTTTTTCTTGCTTGGTGTTTTGTTTTGTTTTCAGTTCAAGCTACACTTGTGAGGCAACGCTGCGTGAATGTGGATGAGTTTATTAATCTTGTGTGTGGGTGGGACAGCGAGTCAATATAGATGCTTGTATTTGTGTGATGAATGGAAGGAAGTATTGGAGCTCTTATAGTTTGGTAATATTTCTTAGATCAAGCATTCTGAATATTGATCCAGGCCCTTATGTATGCAGTATAGATACAGTTTTGGAAGGGACACCTGACCTGACAGTGAAGGAAACCCAGATTTAGTGGTTCCCCTCTTCACTCAGGCCATTTTCCTAGATATTTCAAAAGCTGTGTCTGATCTTGTGTCCACTTTGTTGGTGTGTCATGCCTCTGGCTCAGAGCATGACTCAGATGCCTATGGGGACTCTTGTGCCCTTCAGGCTCCATGGATTTGGCTCAGCTGTGACCGCCTTCCTTTTCATTCTGCTAAGGCTGTTCCAAATGTAATTTATGACTGCTGGGATGCCTCCTCTGGAGTGCTGGAGCGAGGGGTTGTGCTTTTCCTGCTTTCTTCTTCTCTGGGAGCAGTGAGCTTCCCTGCTGGATGGTGAAATACAGGCCCTTAAAATAAAGAAGTCAGAAAAGAAAGAGCCAAGAGCAACTTGGGAAACATGTAGAGTCTACCAGCATGTACAGCAGCTGCACTGCCATGTGTCTGAGAGAAAAGGTTATAACTTAAGCTAATCCTTCAAAGAACCTCTTCCCTTTGTCCCATTGTCTTTTAGGTGGAAGAGGCTTTGCAGAGAGTGCTGGAGGGGTGAGATAGCAGAGGTTTCTCCTCATTCTTGTGGCAAGAAGTGACCCTGTTGTCTGTCTGCTGTCCCCGATGGCACCCAGGGAAAATCTGTGACACCAAACTGAAACCTGGGCAAGGGGATCAGGAGACTAGGGAAGGGAACAGAACAAGGCAGAGAAGCAAGCAGTGTGACAGAATAAACACTGCAGGTAAGTACAACATGAAGCAAAAGGGCAGCGGGCAGAATGAAGTAGGAAAGGAACAGAAATGCGGAATTGTGATAAACTTGTAGAAATTCTGGTGGAAATGGCATGCAATAAAATATACATTGTTGACTCAGGTGTTTCAAAATCTTTCTGTTTGCTTGTAAATTTGGCATCAACAATTGGCCATGTCCCAATAGAAAGGTCCCACTACAATGGGAATGGGTGGTGGATGGGGGAGCCTCCTCTTTGCTCCCTAGAGCTTTGCTGGGGCTTGGCCAGCTCTGGGACTACTCTGCATGAGAATTCTCTTTCATACAGCCTTCTGTCCTCAGACCCTTCCTCAACTTCTAAGGTAACACACTGCTGCATCATCACAACTTCAGCACTCATCATGTTACCCAGAAAAATGCATCAGATTCTCTTTCTGTTCTGAGCTGTGGCTGGATTTTGAGCTGTGGCTGGATTTTGAGCTTCTCTTTCCTAGCACCTACTTCCCAGAATCACTCTTCAAAGTCTCTTTGGGGCAGCAGCTCTCTCTGTGTGCCCCACCTGTTACGTGAACGTGGGTGGCATTCAGACCCTGTGCAATGTGATCATAGTATTTACAGCAGCAAACTGCTGTCAAGGAAAACCTTGCATTTCCCAGAAACTGCAGTCCAGCATAACCAGGCTTGATGGTCACCGAGTGCTTTGCAGAATGTCTGGCATCTCAAGCAGTGACAAATAAACCCAAATGGTGAAATGAGAGAAACATTGGGACACAACGTACCTAGAAAGAAGCAGGCACCAAGCTGCTGTGTGGAACCACCCCTTTGTCTGAAAAATAATCTTCTCCGGGTGAATTCACTGGGTATCTTTGTGTGGATTCAAGTCCATTTTCTTTGTTTTCCTAAACACTCTTGTGTTTTCTGCCCTACTTGTTGTTTGCACTGTCTCACTCAATGTTATATTATTGAGTGAGGTCATTGGGATACTCCAGATCCTCTGGATGCATCTGTATTTGAAGACAGAGCAGCTAAGGCATTATTCTCAGGGGACTAGATGCCTTTATTATCCATTAACTTTATGACCTTGGGTGGCTTTAGGGTATTCTCTGACGTCATTATCCCACTGGCTTCAAAGGTACTGTATATCAAGTGTTGAAACTTCCCAACCTGATAAAATCCCTTGATAAGACTGGTGTTTCTAAGCATGAAATGTAACTGATGCAGTTGTACAAGAGCTGAGTGCTGCTGAGACAGAGCTGCCTTGCTTACAGATCTGCTGATGGGTAAGGGCTTTGTGATCCCCCAAAATGTCCTGGTCAGGATCCCAGCATGTAAGGCCTCTTCCATTCCCAGGGAAACATAGCAGACAAACAACTGCCTTGGCTAATATCTGAAATGCTGAGCTTGTGAGAGGCAGAGGCAGAGGTGCTGCAGGACAGGAGTGGCTTAGTATGCTCTAAATTGTGAGGTGCCCTGAAAGGTTGGTCTAGCTCCAACTTTTCATGCTTTATCCTGGTAAAATGGAAACATGTTTATTATCAGGCACACATACCTTCTGGAAAGCCTGCCCCTTTCCAATTAAAGCAGAAGTGGCCAAGCTCTGACGTGCACCTTCTGCTGTTAGCCTCTGCTCCACGTAAAATTGTGTATATGTTTAGTCTGGGTTACTGGTGTGTTGGAGAAGGCAAGAGAAAGAAGCATAACCTGCACACTAAACAGTCCACAACGTTTATATTCACTCTGAGGAAGAATCTATCCCTATTCATAGTCAGTTGTCTTGTGCTTTGTTCAAAATAGAAATCCATAGCCAACCTCTGGGTGCTTCCCTGGAAGTGAATGAGAAATGACCAGACCAAAAAAACCAGAAGAAGCTGCCTATAGGCATCAGTCCAAAGTCTTTTCCTTGGCATTGTCTTTATTTTCAAAGATCATACATATTTTGGGCTTTATTAACTAAACTGCTGAGTCTTTCCCTTTTCTGTCCTGTTTCTGGTCAACAAGAAGGCTCAGAGAGGGCAGACCTACACACACCCATGCTGAGTCTTATCTTCTCTTATCATAGGTCCCATCTTTGTCTCAGGCCTGTGATAATACCATGATGGCTAAGAAATTATAATTACTTTTTTAATGTGTATTTGGGGAAGGACTTGAGTCCAGAGTACTTGAAGTATTACGAGAACTATGTTCTCTTAGGTTTGCTGCAGGTGGAGCAGGTTTCTTTGCTGCTGGCCTTCCCTGGAGAAGGCCAGAAGACTTTGTAAGCACATGCAGTCAGTGATACTGAGAGCAGGTGTCCAGCAGAACCCAAGTGCTATTTAGCATCACAGTTTGAAGATGCCAGGGACCACAAAGAGGCACGCTGAGATAAGAGAGTGGGCACTGAGTCCAGTCACCTGAGCTAATAACTACCTACCAGCCCAGCAGATTTACCCTCTGCATGTCACTCAGTCACTCAGCAAACACGCTTGTGATTGGTGACAGTGAGCAAAAACTGTTGGGAAATCACTCAGGAAAGGAAGATAAAAGCTCAGTAGCTGGCATCTTCATAGTATTTTTCCAGTCTGAATTTACAGACAATATAACCTAAGCCTCAGGCTATTTCTGTGAGGTAAAAAGGTGCAATTATGCCTATTTTATAGATAAGAGAACTGGTAACACTGTTTTGTCCTAGGGGAACAGGAGGCAGAACTAGGAGGACAACTCCTTTGCCTGCCTCATGGCTTTGTTTTTAAGTTACCCTGTTATTACAGGAACCTCTCTGGGAGGCTAATGGCTTTTCACTGCCAACAGGTATAAAAATATACTTTCAACATCATGTATTTGAAATCCTCTGGCACAACTTGTATTCACATGCCAAGTCAATGACTGGGAGACCAGGTGTCCAGCTAAATCTAAATGCTAAGGTGTTTAACAGAGTAGACACACACCCACAAATGTTTATGTTTGGACAATTTTTTAATATCTTGGCCTGTCTTCAAGCCAACCTCCTGCTGGGCCATTTTTTGGGTTTCCAGTTGTCAAGTGGAATGTTTGTTGTTGCAATAGCCTTCTAGTAAAGACATCAATTTCTTGTTAACTGAAAGAACAGGCTTAGCAGGATGACCACTGGGCCTCTACAGAAACTTCCCATGAACTCTGGGATGTGAAAACTCCTGTGGCTCCTGAACTAATGTCAGTGGATAAGTGAGACTGTGAACTTCCTATGATATTCAGAGCCTGGTACTGTTAGTACTGGTGTCTGAGTATTCTTTGTTAAGGTTAGGAGTGCTCCTGAAAAAGCTATGGAAACTTCTGGCTTAGATTTTAATTTTTCTCCAGGTTGGGCCAATGGAAAAAGTCAAGTTAATGATGGAGGAATAGGACTGAACACCTGCTGCTGAAATGGGTCTATATTTACACTAGGACTGTGCACACTGCTTGCAAAGATTTATGGCAGAGATCCCTGAATTAGTATTGATCAAGTTAGGATAGGTATCAGAGGCTCTTTGCACCCTCAACAACATGGGGTTCTTCTCTGGCATTAAACTTGCTTTGTAGCAGTATTTTTAAGGGAGATGCTTTGCTTTTGCTTGAAGGCTTTAATTATATCATTGTAGTTTCACTTGTTTTCTATTTCTGCAATATAAAATGTCTTAAATTCCTTTGTATATATCCCCTCTTAACATAAGCTCATAATAATGCTGGCATTTAGAAAAAGTTCTCTTTTCTGAACTCATTGGTGCCAGGTTTTTCAGTTTAAGTAACTCTTTCCCATGTGACTTTAGCAGCTGATCTCAAAGTCCCAGAAAATAATGCTTTATAGTTCTAGAGCTGAGTTTTCTTTCTAATTTCCAAGTAGCTCTGAGGTTGCAAAATCACCTAAAATCAGCTAGCTGCAAAGGAAAAAGACCATTATCAATATAATGTAGCATCTCATAGATTTTTCACGGGCGTAAAGCAGAGATCTGAAGGAGACATGGTTTGGGAATATTGCAGAAAAATATATAGGGACACTGACTCTGGAGAGAGCACTGATAGTGCAGCAGCATCATCAGTGGATTTGGGGCTTATCACTGTTCCTACTGCAACAGCTGTGTTTTACTGTCTAACACCTGAAGAGCCTCTGCTAAAACGGTAGAGGCTTGCACATTGACATCATCATGCAATAAAGAGTACATTATTGCTTGGTGGTAGGGAAAAGCAGGCCAGGAAGGTGAGTGCATCCCTCTGCTCCTGGCTCTCCAAGCCTGCTGCCAAGTCACTGACTACATCTTCTGTTCATTAAAGTGCAGAAAATGTGCAAGAGGTTGGAAAGCAGCTCAAAGTGCAGTCAGAAAGTCAATAACAGTCCTGACATTCCCTCCCTCCATCACAGCCAGGAGTCCTTCTGCAGTGCTAGCAATGTAGGCTGGCATAAAATCCTTTCTGAGAGCCTGCTGTGGTGGTGCACTGTCAAACTTCCTCTTTTTTATTGCACAGCTCAGGATGATGTAATCACAGCCTTCCAGTAGCTGAAGGGAGCCTGCAAGAAACAGGGAGAGGGACTTTTACAAGGGTATATGGCGACAGGTCACAGGGGAATGGATTCAAACTAAAAGAGAGCAGGTTTAGATTAGATATTAGGATGCAGTTCTTTGCTGTGGGAGTGATGAGGCACTGGCACAGGTTTCCACAGCAGTTGTGGCTGCCCCATCCCTGGGAGTGTTGAAGCCTAGGCTGGATGGAGCCCTGAGAAACCTGGTCTGGTGGAAGGTGTCCCTGTCCACGGCAGGAGGGTTGGAACTAGGTGATCTTTAAAGTACCTTCCAACCCCAACCATTTTATGATTGTATGACTGTATGATTTTGGGGAAAGATATATGTAGCACTTTAAATTTTTAATATATACATATTTTCACAGGGGTGTTTGTGTAGGATGGGTGCTAATATTGTTACTTCCACCTTTTCCCATGATTTACTCCTGAATAGAGACTTGTGGCTCTCTGAGATGTATCTGGATTCTTGCAGTGTCTTCATGGCAGTAGACACACCAGTTATGCTGATGAGAAGATTAGGTATAGGGAGATTGAATTACCAAAGCCAGAAAATCTGTGACTTCTTAAATTACCGCAATAATCTTCAGTTTTCTTGGAAATGTACTATTTTCCCTCCCTTGGGAATGTGTGTAGAAACATTGTCGCGGGTTCGGTTTGTAACCGGGCGGAAACACCAATTTAGTGTAGTGGTTTGGTCTAAAATACTCATTACTGTTTATCTGCTGTGAGATAAGAATTAGGAGAAATGCAAAGCAGGCACCAAACTTGAAAGACTATAAAGAAGTTTATTAACAGACCTAAAAGAGGAAAAAAAAAATTATACCACCTTCAGAACTCTCCTCCTCCCCCCACCTTCCCCCCTTCTCCCACTGACAATGTAAAAAGACAACCCTTGAGATGTTCAGTCTGTTTACCACTTCCATAATAACCTTGTTCAGTCCATTTAGAAAGAGAAGTCTCTTCTTGCTCATGCTATGAAAACATTATCACGACGAGACAGCTGCCCACTTCCATTTAGGAAGAGGAGTCTCTCTGCTCGCATGTGAGTCCTTTCCCCCGACTTGCAGCTTTTCCCACAACTGCTTTTGAGGGTCCACTCTTGAAGTTTTTTTGGGGTAAAATTTTAAGGTTGAGCCGTTCAGAAACAAAAACAGAGGCCCTTCTCCTTCCCTGGGAGCAAAGGGTCTTCATCATCTTCATCTTTAGGACTATCTCTGGGAGCATCTCTAGGGACTGAGGTTTTCTCCTTTCCCATTTGGAGCAAAAGTCCTCATCTGGTTCATCTCTCCCTGTCCAAACTTCTCATGAAATTACAGCTGCGTCAGCATCTGCCTATCTCAGCGCAGGTGCTTTTGCTTACGAGCTGAACACTCCACCCCCCATATCTTCATGGAATTACAACGGGATACTCTGATATATCACAGCTTCACAAGAGAATTTCAGCTTTAAGCATCTCCTCTCTCTCTTCCCTCAGGTTTTCAGCTCTTCACAGCAATAAAAGGGTTAATCTCACCTCGGCCTTGCAGCTTTGCAGCTGGAATGTTGAATTTTTCTTATCACAGTGGAGAGGGGGGAGAGCCGAGCCGCTCTGGCTGCCCACGGCAAGGCAGTGGGGGGGGGTTCCATGGCTGGAACAGGTCCATGGCTTCAGGATGGCCGTGGCCCGGCCCGGCCTGGCCCGAGCAGGGCCTGGCCGGGCCCGCTGGCCCCCACACGGGGCCCGCAGCCACCTGTCCCAGCGCCGGAAACGAGAGAGAGCTTGGAGGGGGAGTTTGCCTATTCTTAAATGTGGATAACAGAGGTGATCACAACTTTAAGTGGCTTAGAGAATTGTCCATATTCAAACTGGCCAGCTGATAGGTTCTATCAGGTCCCAGAGGAAGCTGTAAGCAGCCCTTAGCAAGGACATCCCTTCCGGGACTATGCTTGCTAACCTATGACAGCTTCTATCAGCTCTCCAGAGGTGAAATCATGTATCATTTATACCTGATGAAGTTGCCAGTGCTCAGAGTGTTTTCCTTACTGCTTCTGTTTGTTTTGCTGTGAGATTCCTGCTGTGAGTGCTTGAGTCCTTGGAATTATTGGTTTTCCTTTAGTACCTGAGATAAAAGACAAGGAGCCACTTTGATTTGAAAATCCATAGCACAGCTGGAGCCAGGAGGTTCCACCCCCCATTCCACCCCCACCATGCAAGCCAAGTGCCAGGCTCTGCCAGCTCAGCACTGCTGGTGTCACTCTTTCCTGTAACGCAATGTGCAAACAGCCCGGTGACGTAGCAGGGTAACGCTGTTTGAACAGTCTCTCCAGTCAAGGATTTTTCCAAAAGAAATTGGACAGGAGTTAATGGATACGCATGTTAGTGTGGTATTGCACAGCGCAGGCGGGATAGAAAATGCAGCACGTTATGGCAGGAAATGAGGAAGGAGCATTTTCTCAGCAAATCTGGCTGGATGAGCTGGCAGGTCGTGGCAGAGTTGAAAGAGGACAGGCTCTGCAGGACAGGTGGAGTTGCTAATGTCCTGGGAGTGAGCTGTGGAGGAAGAGGGGTAAAGGGAAGCCCTTTCTATTTTGTGTCATCTACATGATATTATTTAACACTGACTGCCTACCTAAAGTCTCCCTCTCCCCTTTTCCTTTTGCTCCATCTCTTGTAGCAGTCCTCTAGACCTGCTGCCGCTTTGCCATGGAACAGTTCTCTCTACTTGGGTGGGCAGACAGCTGCCTCCTCCTGTGAAGCAAATGGAGTGTTTCATCCATCACACACTGGGCAAAATTAGGGCCTTCCTCACTTTTTATCACTCAGTTTAATGATTTCCTGCAGATTGCTTCATACCATGAGATGTCGTTTTATCTGTCAGCACTTTCAATGCTCTGCTTGCTCAAAATCACCTGTGAAACTGGCCCACTTAGAACAAATCACTCTTCAACAGTTGGCTACTGAAGGAAAGGACTTGTGAGTTACTTCTCATGGAATGCTATCCCTTGTGGAGGCTCAAAACATGTTTTGTGTGTGATTTCCTAGGGCCTGCTTTCAGAAGACCACCTGGGTTTGGACCAGGCACTTTCTCTCCTCCCTGCATAGATGTGGACCATGGTGGTTATTTGCAAGCTGGACTAGCAGTGATCTCTGGATCTGTAGTCCTTGGACACTGTGTCAAAGTGGGACAGGAATGATTTGTATTTCATCTTGAAGAAATGCCTGATAACTCAAGATTTCTTTGGGATGGATTTTCTGGACTGACTGTATTGACCTGTAGCACTGGGGGACCTGGTTCTGGTTAGTTAATAAGGCTCTGAAATATCTCTGAAATCTAGGGAAGAGGGGATGAAGGAGGAAGCTCCTTCAGCAAGGTGTGAAGAAGAGTGAGACTTCAAGGACTCTGTCTCTGGGAGGACTCCTGGTAATGGAAGTTGAATTGCTGCCTTGAGGGTCCCTCTCTTTGGCAGGGAGCTGGTCTGTGCTGTTTGGAGCGTGCCAGCAGTAACACAGGCTTCATTTCTCAGATGGGGTTTCCTTCCCTCAGGATTACACCTTCCTCAGTATTTCCTCTCGCGTGAGCACTTGAACCCTTGTGTGGGGCTTCTCTTCCAGGAGACTCCTGCCTTGCTGCTGTCACGTGGTGGCCAGGCTGAGCATGGCAGTGGATCCTATTTTCCCCTAAGTCCTGTTGGCACACCAGGAGCAGAGAGTACTGTAGTGGTGACTGTGTTTGCTTGGGGCTCGTGTTACTCTGCTAAGCCCTCGCTGAGGCAGATGTCCCTGAAGTAGCTGTGTGTGTGCACTCCTCCAGAGCTGGCTGTCCCAGAGATACCTTCGTGGGACAAGGTGAAACGGTTCAAGCCCCAAAACATTCTTCTTTTAGATGGACACCTTCTGAATCACCTCTGTTTGCAAAGCAATCCCAGTCAAATGCAAAACCTGACCTGGTATGTCTCATTGAAGTGACCAAAACCATTATCAAAAGGTTATGGAGTCAGATTCCTGCTATATAAAGCAAGTGACATTTTTCTAGAAGCATTGGCATGAATGGAGGTTAAAAAAATAAACAAAGGATTAATTTTCTTCCACAAAAGGAAAGGGATTGGGTGGGTTGGGTTTATTTTTACGATCTCAGAGGATTTCATGGGGAAGATTCCCTTTGAGCTGTTCAGCTCAGCTAAAGAAGGTAGGAATTTTTATTGGTCTTTTGATGTTTCATGGAAAATACTAATTAGCCCTGATGCTTTAGTCAGCCAGTGTGAAATGCCAGCCAGCCTCTATTTTCTTGCTGATGTATCACCAGTCACTGTGATGTGTAGAAAAGCTCCCCCCCATGTCGTCCCAGGCTGCCCCTCCACAGGGACTGTGTCCTTGTCCCTGTGTGTCACTGACACAACAGATCCCACACCTGGTTCTGCTGCTGGAGGGGTCCTGCAAGGACAGCAGCAGAATTGGACAATGGGAGAAGAGGAAACGACAAATTTCTGTGCACTTGACATGTGCAGACCGCTGATGAACCATTAATAACTCCTGCACGGACACCAGGTATAACAAGGAAGAGCTACTGAATAACCCAGTGTGTTTTTGCAGCTACATTGCTATCTCTCTAGATAATATTTTACTTCTGGTTTTAAGTTTTTGCTATCCTTGCATGATAAACTGGAATCATCTGTTCTCTCCAGAATAGAAAGCATTCAGGGAAGGGTGCACAAGAAATCACAGGAAGCAAGTTAATAAAAATCCTTTCATTTTCGATTTCCAGGAAATCTGTGCCCTCACACCAAGCTGTGCTATATGTCACTGGCACAGCAGCCCCAAAATATGTGCTTCAGTGAGAAATAGGTTCTTGGGAAATGTGCAGGAAACAGCACTGGGTACTAAAGTCCTCAGCTCCCCTGTAAAGCTGACCTAGGGGGCAGCAGCCGTGAAATTTTCTTTTCCATTTGCTGCCAATGTGCCTTGGCTCTGACCCGGGAAAACCTCTACAAGAAGGGTACAATTCAGGTCATGGCTTGGCAAGCCCTTCATTGCATCAGGACTTTGGTTTTCAGGGTCAACTTTGGGCAAAGTGTAACCTTCCACACGCAGATGAGGCACCCTTTGGTAACGGGACTGTTGTGCAAAAACAGGCAGTATGGCATTTCCTTGAGCTCTTGGTTCCCCTTGACCAGCGGGTGTCTCTGCAAGGAGCTGACATTGGAAAGGGGCTTGGGAGACTGAGCAAGAAGTGAAGAAGGAGAGCTGCTCCAGGGGCTGGGAAAACTATGCTGCTGTCTGAAATAGAAGCAAATACTCTGGATGTGGTTGGGTTAATTTCTGGGGTTCACCATGTGTGTACACAATGAGTGGGTAATAATCCATGGGGATCTACGTAGATGTTTAGGGTCAGGTTTGTGGGTTCGGGAAGTAAGAAAAATGGCTTGGTAAAGGCAGAAGGAATTTTCATTAATGGAAAAGGTGTGTGATCCATCAGTAGGAGAAAGAGTGTGCTGGGATAAGGGGAGGAGGAATCCTGTAAATAGCCACCAATGCAGCGTCTCGGTGGTGCAGCGTCTCGGTGGTGCAGGCCAACAGAGTCCTCTGGCAAACAAGTGTGCAAAGCTGTCTTCTGGGGCTAGTTAGTTCAACAGGGGATGGCCCCTTCACAGCCAACTTCACCCTGCGAGTCACCACCCCTTGTGACTTTCCAAGCAAAAGGGCACTGGGAACAGCAGCTCTGGCGCAGCATTTCAGGGCTTCATGGGATTACTTATTCACTGTGTTCCTGGAACCGTTCCAGGCTTCCCAGCTCTGCCACCAGTGTACAAATTCATCAAGTACCCACAAGGCTCTCCCCAGAGGCAAGAGCAGCCTGTAGGAAGGTGATTCATGTTGCAAATTGGTGTCTCTGAAGGACCGGCAGGGCTCCGGGAAGACTGAACCGGTATCCTCGTCCCTTCTAGCTCCCTGACGCTCGGGCAGGGTGATTAAGGCAGCAGCCAGACTCTGGATGGATTTCATTGCTGGGGCCATCGGAGGTAAATACATGAATTAGTGCTTGTTAACGAAAGCAGATAGCTGTGTTTCCTTCTTGTTCAGCTAAAGAGCAGATCTCAATAGCAGAACTGAGAGCCTTTTGATGGGGACTGCTTGTTAAAAGTGTGTTCTTCCTTATTAAATGGAAAATGTCATCAGAACAGGTTCACAGAGCTGCTGGAGAGGCAGTGCTGCAGCTTGGTCAGCTGAGGTCATTGCCTGCAATCTCCTTGGGTCTGATTGCAGTGGGACAGGGTAAAACTCTAATAGGAAGAGACAGAATGTAATAGGTTTTGTGTGGATGCAAACCGGCTTGTATTGCCCAGACAGTGAAACTCTCACGTGTCTGGCATCTAGGCGTCCCAGCAGGCTGCTGGGATGGTGGCTCTGGGGGGCTGAGGATGTGATTTGTGAGACAGGAGGGGAGGAAGCACAGTGTTCTTATTGCATTCAGTATGTCTGGATGAATGACCTCTGCAATATCTTAGGTTAAGATATATTTGCAATTGTGGCGGTGAACTCAGTGCAGGCGAGCTATGCAGCAGGCTGTGATCTGGGAGAAAGTAGGTTAGCTGTATATAAAAAAAGTAACAGGAGAGAAGTGTGATTAAATTCTAGACATTTTTAGAGCATGTACTGCTCAAACCCATTTTTGTTTTAAACCACAAAATGTACCCATCAGTCTCATTTCTTTGCTGAAATCTCACTAGATTTAGTGGAGTATACAAGATAATATATGCAATAAATACCACAAGAAAAGCCTTTGGGTCACCACTGACAGAAAGGCCAGGTAAACCTGCCAGGTGGCTGAGACATCCAGCCCAAGCCTGCATGTCAGATCTCACTTTGAGATTTGCTGAAATTTGTCTTTTCCCCTCACCAGGAACAGCCTGTGGTCCTGCTGCAGGTGTGCTTGTCCTGGGAAGGACCATGCTGAGTTTTACCCTGTGCCTGTTAATTGCTCATCACCCAATATGTGCAAGTGGGGCGAAGTTTGGCATCTCAGCAGCATCCAGCCCTGGAGGAGCCTGTTGTGCCTGTGCTTGGGGTGTTGGTCTTCCTGGGGTGTTGGGAGACCCTGCTCAGAAAGACACCCTTCATGAGAGAGGGGGATATAACCAGCCCCTCCATGGTAGCTTGTCTTTCTCCTCATGTTTCCCTCCTGACTTCAGAGAACCTTGTGGAGAAGGAAGCCCTGTGCTAGGGCTGGCAACAGGATGTCCATCCCAAAAGGATTAACCAAACCTCCTCTGAGACTCACGTTCATGGTGGGGCAGAGACAACTCTGTTTGTTGCTTGGACTCCTTTGCTTTTATAGCACAGTTTGAGACAGGTCACTTAAGGACAAACTTCTTTTGCAAGGGAACATGGAGAGCTGAAAACAGTTTAAACATGGCCATTCACCTTGGTTTCCTGTCCCAGCTCCCACGCAAAGCCAGGGTTTGTGCTGTGACCCCCTGTCTAGGTGCCAGCATCATGTTCTGCCCGGCCATGCAGCAAGACTCTCCCATGGGTGCCCTGGACACAGGCTCAGCCTGAGGGGATGCAGGCTGTGGAGATCCAGCTGGGACCAGAAAAGTCTTCCCTTGTTGTAAGGCACTTTACTGACCTCAGCATAAGAGAGCAAGATTTTCCGTCCTGTCCTTTATGTTCAGCTCAGAGCTTTTCTAGGAGGGATACTGCAACTTCTCACTGGCTGACAGAGGTGGGACCTCACCCATAGACACATGGGAGATACCTGGGCAGGGCTTCAGGGCCATCATCCTTACCCTCACATGGGACAGATCTTGGGGTTCGACAGCTTTCCTGCAAGAACTGGGATGTTTTTAGTGCTGAGCCTGTTTTGTGGTTTATGTTTGCTAGAGCTGAAGCAGTTTTCATGTTCCTAAGGAGTCTATGAATCCAGCTGAAGCGCATCAAGCAAGTCAAGGCAACATAGGAAATAAGAGTTTCTGTTTAGTAAATTACATTCTTGTGACCCAGATCTATTTTCAGTGTCTTGGAGAAAGCACGGCTTAAGCAAATCTGAGAAACAGCAGAGGTCATGCCCATTCGAATTCCATGTAATGATCCAGCCTCTGGCAGCCTCAGGCAGCTGCACAAATACTGTGCATCACCTCTGGGCAATGGATTCTGTGGCCATGAGATAAACTCAGCATCTTCAGCCCAAGCAACAGTGATCTACTACGGCTCCAGACAGAAAAAACACGAGAGGAACATGCTTAGTGACTGTGCAGACTTTCTATAACCATCAAATGTGGCTGGATGTTTAGGATGCAGTCCTTCCTGGCCAGTAAAACTGAGCAGGAGGTTGGACTAGAGACCCCCTAAGGTCCCTTTCAACTTGAATTTTCCTATGATCCCATGCATGCCTTGTAGCCCTGCTACAGCAGCAGCCTGGGCCGTGACAGGGGATGGGGATTGCTGACTAGGGCTGCTGATGACTGCAGGATGACTTGACTCTTACGTCAGGAGTAAAGATTTGGGCAAGTGAAGCCGAGGTAGAGCAGCAGGGTCCGCAGCATGACTGGGCTTTCCCTCAACTGGGAGGTTACATGCAGGCCAAGGGCAGATAAAATAATCCCCCTATAGAAGGAACATGCTGTCTTCTCCTTACAGCTAAAACAGCTCCTGCTGGGGTCATGTTACTGAATGAAGCTCAGCTCATTTAAGGTCTGGGGCACTGATGTTCCCAATTCTGCACAAAACAAAGGTTTTTGAAAATTGCTGTCTGACCATCCAGTGCATGGACAATGATCCCTGCTTCTCCCTGGATGAAGGGTTTGCCAACAGCTCAGAGCTGTTGCAGCCTGGTGAGCTCTGTACAGCTGCCACTTGCTCCCTGGTGATTGCCACCCCACCAGCATCTCTCCTTATTTGAGTTGCCTGCTCAGAGTGACCTGACTTGTGTAGTGACTGTGAGTGATCCATTTTGTCCACTCTGTGTGTAGGGCATGCTGTAACCTTTGCTCAATGCCTGGGAATATCTGAGATAAAGGAGGCATAAAAATGGCTCACTAAAATAAAAAAAAAGGTAATTCACCTGATTTTGCTATTTATTTTTGTCGCAGCTGATGCAGTGTTACTCAGCAGGAGTCCCACAGGAAGCCTCTCCTGCATGCCCACTATTCATTGCTGGCCTTCTTGGATTCTGCTGTGCAGACGGGGCACGTGTGGGTCATGCTATCTAAGTCCCAGGCTATTTATACCGTGTGAGAGCGTGCAGAGCCCTCATTCCTCAGCCTTTGATAGACTTGGCTGAGCTCCTCAGCTCTGACAACTGCTTGGACTGCTTTGTGCCCCTAAGTAGCACAGTTCATGGTAGGCTGGGTTATTTGGACGTTTGAGGAATTCACATTTTTGCTGGGAACAGTGAAAAATTTACTTTTATGGTCTTCTCCCAAGTGGAGATGTTTGGTCCTCTGGAACCAAGGTGATGGGGAGCCTTTAGGGCTGAAACAGTCTATTTTGGGCAACCTGCTGGGCTGCTGTCTTTGCATCTTAATGTGTGAACAGGGCGATTTCTCCAGAAGGGAGGTCGGTTCTTGTCAAACACTGACCCAAATCATCCTTGGTATATGATCTGCATGAGCCAAAGCTCCTGCCTTCCTGAGCCAGTGGAGTGAGCCAGGACTTAGCTGTGCATGGTGCCCTTGTGTCACCAGCATCTGGTCACCATGGCCATCTCCTCTAAGGATCAGAAATTCTGAAAATGATGAGATTTGTCAAACCCTCCCAGCTGAGGTGGGGTGCTTGGGCTGGGGGACTGCATCTCTGAGGTCAGCACTGTCATCCTGGCATTGACTTATGTGCTGCTCTTCCCTGGCTGGCAGTGCCCATGTTTACTCTGGCCGATGGCCAGGAACCTGGGACAGCACAGGTGTCCCCAGATGACTTTGTGCATTGTCACTCTCTGCTTGGACAAAGCCATTGCTTCTTCAAGCCATATTATCACCTGTGTATTCCCCGTTGCCCTCTCTCTTCTATCATTCTCTCTCTTCCATCTTGGCCCATTTTCCCCCTTCACTGTTGTTTATCTGGTGTCAGGTTTGATAGATGTTTTTGAGGAACAAACCTCAATTTTCTGCAAGAAAGATGCTGTTGGTGGTTTTCCTCTGAGTAATACACTTTGGGTTTGTCTCCTGGTGACTCACAACAGCAGCTGCTGCTTTTCTCCAGAACATGGGAGAGCTTTCCAGAGCTCTCAAGCAGCCATGTAATCATAGATGAACATGCCCAGAGCAACTAACACACTTTCAAGTAGCTTGGGTGTTAATTTTTCTTTTTTAAAGAAGGACTCAGTGAGAGGCAGTTTTCAACAGGTGAGCCACCAGATATGCCCTGTATCTCTGAATGCCTGGCTGCCTGAAGGGCTCATCCAGCACTTGTGTGAACTTGATCTCTGTCTAAATAACTCACGTGGATACAGCTCCATCGTTCTCCAGCCTGATTTCCTTTCAGGTGACTTGGCAGGTGGTGTACTGGGAGGAAGTTTGCTGGAAAGCACCTTTAGTACCTGATAACACTTAGCTCAGAGCTGAGAAATGCAGTGAGGTGAGGGCAGACATGGGGCAGATCTATTTGTTATTGCAACCGAGAGAAATCCGTGTTGGAGCTCTTTAGCCCCCCTTACTTGCCATTAAGGCAGTAGCTTTGTCTCAGAGGATTAATACATACCCAGCTGCTATTTTAAGGCTCTAGGAGTGAGTGTGGGTGTTGGTGGAGGCTTGAGCCGGCCCCGGGCTCTGGCCATGCTGTCAGTGATGGTCAGCTGGCCGTGCTGGACGGGCTCTGGAGCCGCTGCCTTTGCACACCCCCAGCTCGAATCCCTCCCTGCCCCCAAATCCCGCCGAGCCCTGAGCGGCTGCGGGAGCAGGGTCTCTCCGCAGAGCTCCGGCACCAGCCTGTCAGGACACCAAAATACCCGTGCTTTTGCTCCTTGATCTGATTTTGAAGCAGTGCTTGGTAGGAAATGCACCTCAGAGGCCTACTCCAGCATGATGCTGTGGTCCCAAATGCCTCATGAATTCCTCACCCAGGGCTGTAGATGTGCTTTGCAGGCTTCAGCCAGGACATAGCAGTCTCTGGAGGCAGCCAGGAGAACCTCTCCTGTCCTCAAGAGAGGTTGCTGAGAATCTGTAATGTGTGAGGACTACCCCTCTTTTATAGGCATCCTTGTGACTGCTGCTTTTATTTTTTCCCTTATATTTCCAAAGCAAACATAGAAAACCAAAATTGCTCCAGACTCTCTTGTCTGGGTGGGGATGCTTTGCACCTCACATGAGGAGGCTTGGTCATAGTCCGAAGATGCTTTAGTGCCTGAGCTGAGAGAGGAAACAAATATACCCCAATATCCTCCCTTCAGCCTTCATGGGGGAGTGCTCTCAGTGTTTCTCCCAGTCTCATCTTGCTCCATCTTCTTGTTCCTCCCTGATAAGTTTCCCATACTCTGTTTCCTCCTCTGAGTGTGCCTTGGTCACACAGAGAAATGTGCATTTTTCTCTGTCATTCTTGGCTCAAACATCATTACTGGAGCTCAAGAAGTCTGGTGCCAAGCATGGCTGGGCTCTGGAGCTGTGTTCTGCTATTCCCCAGTGCCCTTCTGTGATGGGTGAAATGGTCTGTTGTGACATGAGCTGTTAACCATCTCTAACATACTCTCTGTTTCAGGTGGCCTAAGCACAGCCGTGGGTTATCCACTGGACACAGTAAAGGTATGTGTTGGAGCTTTATTTCTTGACTATAGAACAAAAACAAAGAGGCCTTTTTGTTTTCTCCCTGCTTTTCAGAAAACTAGTCCCATGATAATGCTTTATCTGCATTACATCTGCATATCTCACTGGATTTGGTTGTGTTGTTTGTCTTTTGAAAAACAAAATTAAATTGTTTGGTGATGCTATTTTATGGTTAATTATCTGGTTTTCTGCTATGGCATTTGTTGATTTACTTGTTTTTTAATCTGATATCTGCATTTTAAAGTTGTCCCTGTATTCCTAGGTGAGAATTCAGACTGAGAACCACTACAGAGGATTTTGGCACTGTGTCCAGGAAACATACAGGAGAGAAAAGGTAGGTACCTCTCACCAGAGTTGCTGATACCAGTTGCAGATGCCCGGTTTCAGGGAAGCAGAGCTGCCTCTGTCCGTTTGGGGAGGATGGGCGCCAGCTGCATATGAGCATCTGTTGGGAGAGGGGTCAGGGTGAAATTTAGCTTGGTTGATGAGCTGTAAGGCGGCAGTAAGTTTTGATTCAGCAATGTACAGCCAGTGCTTTTGGGCAGATGCTTTCCCATGCCATTCACTCTTAAAAGTCACCTTTCTCCTCTGCTTCCCACGAGGTCCCGGGATTTTACAAAGGTGTGACTGCATCAGTCCTCGCTGTATCTGCGGTTTCTTCTGTTTCCTTTGGCGCATACAAAAACTTCCTCTGTACCATCTGCAAGCTGCGATACGGGACTGCAGATGCCAAGCCGTCCAAGCTGGATGTTTCCCTTGCTGGAGCTGCTGCCGGCGCTTCCCGGGTAGGTAAACAGCCCACGGGGAAGGCGCAACAAGAGATCTTGTTCACAAACATAGGCGGCTGGAAAAGCAGGAAATGTTTTTTCGGTCCGGGAGGCCAGGGGAGCCTGCAACAAGTCTGGTGGGTTTGTTTTTGCAGGGGAGGTCATGCTCTGCTCACACTGCCCCCTCACTGGTCAGCTCCGTGGCGTGGCCGAGTCCTGCTGGGCAGCTCGTGCTGGATTTGGTTTGGAGCGCCAGGACATTTAAAGCATGCCATTAAAGTGACACAGACCTTGGCAGCAAACGCAGAACAAGGAAGAAAAAACAACATAGCAAACTCCCCAAGTGGCTGCGATGGTGTGTTTATGTAAGAAAGACATAATTCTGAGTTGAAGCACGGGTCAGTGCTTTCCCAGCGGCTGCACAAGCCTGGCACGGCATCGCTGCCGGAATGGGCAGAGCACGCTGTTGCCTTGCCAGGACCTAAAACTCAACGAGGTACCACTGAGAAGTGATGCTGCCTGGAAAATGTGCAGGATCCTCAGACAGGAAGGCCAGGCTGGGTCTGGGAGCAGTTTTCCACAGGCAGATGAGGGTGAGCATCTACAGGTGCTGTGAATGTGGTGGAGCTCCTCCCTTCACGCCGATGGCATGCTGGGCAGAAATGTGTGCCAGGTCACAATCCTCTTACAGAGCAGTCCAGATGGTCAGGTTTCTAGGTGCTTCCTAGCAGTCAGTGACTCAACACGGGCTAATTTTTTTATAGTCTAGATGGTCTTGCTTCAAATACAGATACAAATAAGAGCCCTGATGTATGCTTCCCTATAGCTGAGGACATCCCCTTTCCACACCCATCTGGTTTAGCAAGTAGTTACACATATTTAATATCCTGTGTTGATTCCTGCCTTGCCTTCCTCTCTGCCCAGTGCACCTCACACACGTGTCCTGCTGCTGCTGGGTGGAACAGCACAGGCAGAGAGGAGGAGGCTGGAGCTTGCTGGAACTCACAGGCAATATTATTGCCTGAAAAGTTGGGAGACAAGGATTTACACGAGGGAGATCCAAAAGCTGTTTCAGTGTGAGGGTTAAAATACCATTCTCTGGTGTTGCAGGCTGTGTTGACAAACCCTAGCGAAGTGGCCAAAGTTCGGATGCAGACTCAGAGGAACCCACACCCTTCCATCACACATCAGCCTGCTTCCAAGCCGAAGTACCGAGGGTCTCTGCACTGTCTGAAGGTTATCATCAAGGAGGAAGGTTTTGGGGGTCTCTACAAGGGCTGTTCTGCATTACTCTGCAGGGATTGCTCTGCTTCTGCAATATATTTCCTTTCCTATTCTGCTGTGTGCGACTGGCTCACACCAGATGGGAGAAATAAACCAGGTAGGTATCGGAAAGCATCTGGCATTACCTGCAAAAATGGCTTATTTAGTCCCACACTAAGACAGAAACCAGGCTCTGGGCAAACATCACCCAGTACCTATAAAACCTCACCCAGATCCTCACGAGGGGTTGCCCTGTGTGTTTTGGCCCCAGGGCTGGTGCCAGCAGCCTGCATGTGAGGGTTTCACTGGCCCCACCTTGTCCCTGAGCAGCTCCTCCTCCTCCTGCTGGAGGGGTTCTGTCCACACGCTCTGGTGCCTCCAGAGTGGATATGAAACTCTGTTAATGCAGAAACAGGATAATTAGGAATGAAACATGGACAAAGCTCCTGGGACCCATCATGGAGCTCAGATAAAGGTCAGTCCAGAGCTTGAATATAAAGTCCAGGTGGAGAAGGTAAAGACACTTCAGGTTCTTAGTTGCGATTTGGCTCCAAAAAGCAACTATTCGCTTTGAGAAAAGACTGAATAGGTAACATTCAGCAAAACAGCATCTCCCTGAGGATTATGAAAATTAGATCCATCTGATGAGGGTGTGAGTGCTCTCACACACATCTAGAGTACCACATCTAGTTCACATGGTGTTCAAAGCGTTATGTGTGCAAAAATTCTCTGAGACCATTGGAAACACACAATTGCAAGAGCTGCATGAAATAACTCCTGAAAAACATGAAAGTCACCAAAGTCTGTTGACAAATCTGAGATGGTTGTAGCTGAATGAGACGCAAGCGACCTGCCCCTCTCCCTTGACTCTCTCCTGCAGGTTTTCTCGTTGTGCTGCTTGCTGGTGGTTTTGCTGGAGTCCTGGCCTGGGGATTAGCTACTCCCATGGATGTCATCAAATCACGCATGCAAACAGACGAATCGGACCAGCACAAGTACAAAGGCCTGATCCACTGCGTGAGGGAAAGTGTGAGAAAGGAGGGGGCAAAAATACTTTTCAAAGGACTGGGTTTAAACTGCATTCGTGCCTTTCCCGTGAACATGGTGGTGTTTGTAACATATGAAGGAGTACTGAGATTTACAGATCATTATATAAACAAAAAATAGCTTGTTCCACTCTGTCCAAAGTGTATCTTATTTATTTATTTATTTGTAAGGCAATATCCACAAACCACTGTTGAATTGATGGACAGCATAAGAAGCATGGACATTTCAACACAAAGCGGATGATTGATGGCTTTGTTTTATTCTTACAGGATTAAAACTCATCAGGGATGCTTCATATACAGCCTCCCTTTTATCTCATTAAGGTATTTATACTGTAGCTGCTGCTTGGGCCCTTGAAACATTTGCAATTTTTTTTGTTTGTCTGCTCAGGGGTTTTTAAATCACGTCATTTTGTTCCCTACTGGCACAGAAAATGATCCTCACAACCAAAGGAAGAGCTGGGGGGAGTTTGTGTAAGATTTAACACTCTCCAGCCTGTGCTCTTCACATGCAATGCTTGCACTGCATTCACCGGCTGACTTACATATTTGTGCTTCAGGCTGCAACTTCCTCTTCCCAGCAGTAATTTTCCCAAAGTACTCTACAATTATATCCCCTCGGCAGCCGCTGAAGTAGGACTGTCCTTTCTTTTCCCCATTGCTCTTTAATGAGCGGCAGACACGGTCTGTTTACATAACTGCGCTAATGCTCTGGAAGCAGCTCCAGGCGCGGTTCCCGGCAGGCACGTGGTTTTCTCCCAGAGCAGCATCAGCCTCTCCCGCCGGCTTATGGAGCAGCGTCTCTCCGAGCCTGGCACAGCTTTGGAGGCAATCTGTTCTCATCCTGGAGCGAGGGGAGGAATAGATGCAAAGCCTCGTTGCTTCGCAAAGGAAAGGCTGCCATAAAATCTGTGCGCTGGCGGGGTTAGGCAAGTTAGAGGAGAGTGACAAAGCTGTAGAGCATCATCAAGATTTCCAGCTTTTAAAAGTGCATACTTTTCTCCCTTTAAACGGTGCTGTTAGGAGCAGCCAAATGTATTTTGCCAAAGGTGCACTTTGAACGAATTTCTGACTTTTCTATTACTTCTTTTTCATTACTTTTTCCTACTTTTTTTTCATGAACAACAAAGTTGAAAAACCAACACCCATGCTACTGCTTAAGCAGAAAAACCCCTAAACCCAGAAATGTTAGTTTGCTCATCCTGCCTCAGGGGCCACATATAGGCTTCTGTTTTAATCCCTCGATGATGACACTTGAAGCACTCTGGATCCAACCTCTCAGATTCTGCTAAAAATGCATTTATTGGAGGGAAAGCCGAATACTCCATTTTAAAAGGAGTTCTCACATTCAGGACCCTTCTGGTCAGCAGCCACTCTCACCACCTGATGGCATGGCTTTACTACACCAACAGCAGTTTTGCAGCAAACAGGACTTGTCAGCTGCCTTGGACATACAGAAAGAACTACAGTAACAAGTTTAAAGATTCCAGGTGCTCCTAGACAAGGATAAAGAGAACCTCTTCTACCCCAGACAGAGACCACTAAAAAGCTCCACAACTGTCCTCCTGAAATCTAAGCCTTCAACTGGCCTTTTAAACACCTTCACAGCCATGCTATCGAACAGGCATCTTAATTCTTTCAAGGGTCTACCCAGCTCTTTCAGCTGATCCAAAAGCAGGGTTAAGAGACCAGGCTGGTGCGCAGGATGTCACCTTAAAGGGAGTCAAAAGAAAGACCCAACACTGAACTGGATTCTCTCCAAAATACGGCCTCAGCAACCTACTGCTGTGGTGACAGCTTTGGGTGTCAGCACCAAACTTCCTTTAGTCAGAAAGCCCTTAAAACAGAAGATTTAATAAAGTCCTTGAGGTTTGGAATCCCTCTTAAGAGCTCTTAAGAGTCTCCTGCCCTTGCCTCTTTCTGCAAGGGATGCATTTAACTGGACAGTGATTTATCCCTGCTCTGCCCGGATGTTTGGAATCATACTCCTTTATGCCATATTATTCCCAGGCGACCTTGTTCTCAGGCATTACATCCTCTGAGCAGAGACAGCGAAAGAATGCCTGCAAAACAGACTAAACAACTGTTTATTGTGAGGCAGCACTGATACCATCCATGGTCAGCCCAAGGTTTGAATATTAAATAGCTCATCTTTCCCAGTATGCTCACACACTCAGATAACTAAAAATGTCTCCTCCTGTGGGTGTAACTGAAATACATTTGATTTCAAGGGAGAGGAATTACAGAGGAATTGCAAACATGAGTGGGAATAACTGCAGAAGCCAGTGCAAGGGGCTGAGGACTCTAAGCCTTGGGGTATTCAGCACCATATATAAGCAGGCTCTCATGTGGTCTGAACACATGCTACATGAGAGGCAAATTGTACCTCCAGGCAGCTTATTTCAGGAAGGTAAGGGCTTTGCAATCCATCCTGCTTAGAACCCTTTACATCTACACAGTGTGTGGGTGACAACCTGAGGAAGAACTCACAGCTGATACACACAGCACCAGGTACAGGAACTGACTGCGTGAGTACTGTAAACACAGGCACATAAATTTCAACCAATTTTTGTTTACTGTCAGGACACAGATTATGTACTTCACTACACACACCCCAAGCTGGGTGTTTGGCTTCTGGTTTTCAGCACTTGACTGCTTTCTTTTCTGATTTGTATTATCTTGGCCTTTAGCTACTCTAACGATCACAGAACTATTTATTTTGATAAATTAGCTAGCTGAAGGCCAGCCCACAGAAAGAAGGTACCATATTTGCTGGGCTGATATTTGGTTTACTTTGCTATAGCGACTGCAGCTTGTTGTATAGATGATTTCTTTCAGCAAAAAAGTTGGTGGCCTTGATAAAAAAAATTTCTTAGAAGTCACATTCAGGATCAGGTTCCATGTTGCTGAGTTCCCGTTTGCTCTGACAATGCTCATGAATATCCAGGTAGGTTTCAGCATTCCTCTTGGTGATTGTGGAAACGCTGTGGGCAGCTATTCAGAATCTGTGCTTTTGCAAAGAAATTGTGAGCACTGTGTTTCCACTCAAGCATCAGTTTTACACCAAACCTACTGAGGTGTCACTGTACACAGGTCTCGTTGACCTTCCCCCATTCCAGAGCTGGCTGCTGTGCACAGGGACATGCAACATCCAGTCTGGCTTGTGACCAGGTCATCTCTGGACAACTGACCCTTACTAGTTTGCTCTGGGAGCAGTCTGAAGTCTACCTGGAAGGGGGTTCTAAGGCACCATGTTTCAGTACTTTAAAACAAGAACCAGCTACATCAGATGACAAAATGGTAGGGTTAGGGTTAGGGTAGGAAGAGAGGTCAAAACCAGAGTAAGTGTAAATTAAGGCTTTTAAAAGAAATAATAAAAAAGTAAAACAAAAGAAGTTTGATACAGACTTTTATCTACATTTTTATTACAGTGAGATGAACAAAATGAGCTGATAGAGGAAAATGTAATGAACCACCTGATAACATTTAATGTAATGAACATTTAATGTAATGAACAGCCTGATAACATTTCAACATGCCTTTGGAAACTGCCTTGTCTTGACCTTTAAATGCCTCTGGGATGTGAACTGTAATTAACAACAGGCTCAGGAATTCACCAAGACTCCACTGAGAAACTGTACCATCTCAGAAGCATCTTGGTATGAATTCATCAGAGGACTTGAAAACACTGCTTGTTCAGCAAACAAATACGAAATAGTTTTGCTATCACTTTCCTTTCCAGCACTTTCAAAACATATTTCAATTGTTGTTATAAAATAAACCATCTGCTTATCTAGAATAGAACACGGTACAGTTTCTCCTACAGCATATTTCCCTTTGCTGAATAACAAAATTAATTCTTAGCTAATGAAATAACTCTAGCAGAACAAATCTGCATATATTTTAAACAAGAAATTTGCATTTTAACTTTGTAAAAGCACTTTTAAAGTCAATTTAAGGCTTATCTTTTATGTATGGCTTAAAGATGACAAAGAGTAGACTGCAAGAACAGGAAGGTCATCATTAAAGTCTAAAGTAATTAAGACTTAGCTCACTTATTACTGGATTTAAGAAGCTGCTTTTTTCCCCTAAGAATTGCTCCACTACTTCTAGAAAAAAAAAAGTTTTTCTACTCATTGTTAAGCCCTTGCTGGCACTGAGATGCTTTGCCTCTGGGTTATGGAGACAGTCTCTGGGAAACATTTTCACTAATAAGCTGAAGTCAATGGCGTTAGATGAGAGACGCCAGCTCACATAAACTGTAAAGAAAGAGACAAAAGCTAAGCCTTGCTATTTTCAGCACAAGTTTGAAACTCATGCAATAGGACTAGGTTTGCCTTGCACTCCTGCCTTTTCCTTGGTTCCTTGAACAAACATAGCCAGGTTAACCCACCTGTGTTACCTGCATCAAATAAAACCACCTTTGCTAAGACTATGGGCTAGCAACTTTCCTTTCTAGACAAGACAGATCTAACAGTGTGCACTCAGCACTGCTCATATCAAAACAAATAGCTAATAATTTGAATTTTTCTTCCATAAATCATAGTGAAGACATTGAAGTTCTTTCAAAGAAAGGAGATAATTAAAATACACGAGGTATTTTAACAAAGTATATATTTTTTTCCACTGGAATACATCCTAAAATAAGTATCCCTAGTTTGAACAACCTGGTGCAGTGAAAGAGAACAGACAGTACTAGAAGTATCCTTGTGTCCAGTGTGACTTCAGCATGATTTAACACTTGTTATTTTTAACTAGAAACTAATATTTGCATTTCTATACTATCATCCACCTGAGAATATCAAGGACCTGACAACCTACTGATGACCTCCTTCCTCCAGAGGCACTCAGATCAGCTAAATAGCTCCAGAAAAAAAGTACTACAAGATTTCTGCAACTTGCCCAATGTCAAAGAGAAAGGTGATAGCAAGACAAGTCTGACAGTCTTTCTCCAGTGTTCAACTCACAGATGTCCACTCTTTCTGTATTGTTCCCACTTTGTAACATTCACTGCTTTTTTGTGTGCAGCATGTTCTCATGCCCAAGAGGACATAGAGTCTAGTAAACCAAGGTACATAGTACAAAAGAGAATGGAGCAACTATTTATTAGTTTGAGATATGACCTCTTACCAACATATTTAAAACAATTTCCAAGTTAGCCTTTATCATCAAATGGAAATTTTATTTATATTTTCAACATGAAATACATTAAAATACAATGCTGGGCTGACATACATGCTTTTCTGCAAGACTGATCAATTCTGTTTTGCATATTCTGATTTTAAATAGATACAAGTCCTATTTTAAACTTTTTTTGTACTCTGCTGTTCATGATAATTTACTCATTATTTATAAAGCACCGATTACAGGCTGTACATAACTAGGGAGTGATGACATACAACAGAAGACAACAATTACTTGGTTGTGGATTATCAAGTGCTAAGTTACATACATATTTCTTCAAAATTCAAAAGCCAGCTTCCTTGGAGTCATGAACTGTTTCACAATTTCATCTGTGACCTGCTTCCTTCTTTCTTGATGAGCTGCTACCAAGGGCTGCATTGTTTCAATAAGTACCTTCTTCAGCTCCCCCGTGAGCAATTCTCCACTGGTGTAAGCCTGTCAAGAAAGTGTTGGCTGCTGAACACGGTGACATTCACAAAAAGACTCAGTAACCAGGATTTCTTTAGAAGACAGATTTGGATCTCTTAAAAATAAGCACATGCCTTAGAAGATTATCTGATATCACTCTGAAAATGCAACTTGCAGAGTTGCTTGTTGCCTGTTAAAAGATTAAGGCAGCTGGGAAAGTTCGTATGTGACAAGTTATTATAAGGAGTGAATAAACTACCTTCACAAGTTTAATGAGGAAATCCTGTAATTACTTACAGGAAACTGCATATTTTCCTCCCCAGAATCCCAGTTCAAATAAACAGTCACCCTAAGCCTTAATTTTTTTTCTTTTTGATAATAACAGGTACAAATTCTCATATTTTTCTCTCACTGCATTTCACTAAGAGACTAGATGTGATTAAAATATCCTTTTTATAGCAAAGACACTCAGAATCTATGTTCACACCATAGTCATATTCACAGCTAGTAATCCATTCCATTGCTCAATACTGAAATGCTTTAGCTTAGAAGCACAGGCCAACAGTTTATTGGTTCAGCCACGTTGAGAAACCACAGCTAGTGCAGTTCAGCTATATTTGAAATGACAATAAACATGATAATCTTACCTCCTCTTGTCATCAAGCCATTTGTAACACCTGTTCAAGGTGTAAATGCTGCTGATGTTCACTCAGCAAGAGTAAAATACATTAAGAAGAACAAATGGAATTTCAGTGGTGGGTTTTGGGGTGTATGTGTTATTTTTTGCTTGTTAGTTTGTTATAAAAACACCAAGGTTGCTTTCTCTGAAAGTATCCTCTGGTGCTACACCTGAAGTGGCTGCACTGATGCTGCTACAATGGGCAACTTCATGTTTTCAATTCTGGTTCTGAGGCACCCCTGCAGCGAGCTGCAAGCTGTGGGCCAGGCTTTGTGCTCTGCAGCAGTTAGGCCGACACCCCTGCAGTGGTTGGAAATTAATGAAACAAATCTCTTCAAGTCAAATGTGGACTTGATTCACATTTCAATTCACAATTCATAAGAAATTTACAACAGCATGGGAAAGAGTAGCTATCCAACCCTGCTCTTGTGTGGGAAGGAGTAGAGGGCTGAGGAAGGATCTGCAGCTCTTGACTTTCTTGCAGCTGTTGCCAGCAGGAGAAAGCTGATAAACCAGTGTGACATGGGTGTTATCCAGTGGAGCTCCTGCCTCCCAGAGAACACACATCACCTAGTATTGGTGATGAAGGGAAGGGAAATGGCTTGCTACCAGCCCTGGGGACAGAAGTCTGCCAGATAGGCTTAAGGAAAATGCAACATATATGAAGCAGTTTTTGCCTGGGATCAGTGAACCAATTCCTCAGAGCTATTAAATTTCTTGTGATGATAAGAAAAAAACAAAAACCAGCAAGCTTCAGACGTGAGCTTTTGTAGTTTTGCAGAGTGCTTAGGTACGTTACGATGAGGAACCAGAAGAGTGTATTATACAATTAAAACAACACTAATCCTAAGGTGGTCTTATTTGAAAGGTAGGGAAGATACTGTCCCACAGAGTGTTGGAGGTTCCTGTGAAAACACTAGGGTTTTTTTTTTTAAAGAAGAGACAGATTGGCCTGTCTCTTGGAAAGAACATTGCAAAGAAATAAAAACTGAGATCGATACTAATATTGAAATTTGCAAGGGATGGAGAGCATGAGAATAACACCAAAATGACCTTCCTGGAGAAGGTTCACAGGAGGACTGAGTTACAGCTCTGTTGAGGGCTGAGGCTGCTTGTCCTCACAGCATGTAATGAGTAACCCTGTCTTCAGTCTGGTTACTCACCTGCTTCAGTTGCTCGAGCCTGTCATCATCTTCCAGGAAGAAAGTCAGGTACATAAAAGACACGTCGACCTCACAGTTGCCTCCGTACTTCCTGTGCTCCTCAATGGTGTCCCTGCCTCCCGAGAAGGCGTGCTTGTTAATCTGAAACAACACCAGGAGCTCTTGCTGTAATTCCCACTTGCATTTGGGATTACCTTAGTGCAAGCAGAGATGTGTCATGATCTTCCAAACTCTTTATTAAGGATTAGCTGAAGAATGAGTGGGACAAGTTAATGCAGAGCCTCAGGATTGAAAAAAGGAGGCCATCAGAACCCAGCAGGGAAAAATGGTTATACACATACTCCTCAGACTTCACAGTCAGAACAAAAATTAAGTGAAAATTAAAAAATAATCTATTCAAGACTCAGTCAAAAACGTTTGAATTCCCTTTTGCTGAAGCTGCTGGACAGAATTTGTATTTACAGGAAATGTACTTCATGTAACAAAAATAAGGTATTTTCTTTATCAAGAAATTAATTTTGGAAGAGATGAAGAAGGCATGGAAAATCCTGCAGGAATCCCACAGAGAACCTAATCTCCTCTTTTTGGGGAAAAGGAAAACAAGACAAAGCAAAGTTAAAGATTACAAAAGTCTGTCTAGAATGCTTAAAATCAGACCAATGCCCAATTGTTCAGTCTAAAAAATCGAGTATTTGCTGACATCCTCCTTCTTTTTAAGCATAGTTTCCTACAGGCAGATGAAAGGCACTGTTGAACAGATATAATTGCTAATCCCATTCTCAATAAATTTGGAAGCCACTGGCCTATTTTAAACATTTAAACATATGTAGAACTCTCTGAGGATGCTAATCTTCCTACAAATTTAAAGAAAATAAATTGCTAAGCGGAGGAAAAAAAATATTTAACCATATGCTGAGCTTTCATTTAGCTCTTGTATCTTTAGAGATACCATAATCAACCTGCCAAGAGACACATTTGCATATGAAGCAGGTTTTTTTTTTAGTTCTGGTATCTAGGAGCTGTTACATATTTACAATTTATGAACAATCCTACTATCTGTATAGACTGTCTAGTGCTTTTTTGAATCTCTCCAACCACCTTGTTACAGATGAAGTTTTGTGGCAACGAACTACAATCAGAAATGATGCACTGATGAATATTTTAAGGAAATGAACTGCCATGTACCATATTACATCTATTGTTATATTGTAGAGCAGCCTGAATAGCTCTCTCAGCATCTGTAAAATAAGGATTTTACATACTGTTCTGCAGTGACCTCTGTTCTTACTGGATTTTGTAAGCCTGTAGGACATTTTTTCAATACTCTTTATCTCTACAGTTTGTCTACTTCCTGAACTGAAAGGGATTAAATACAATATGCCAGGTGAAGGCACTTTTTGTTGAAACACAAAATGTTTCCTTTCTTAATCTCAAATTAATTTCTTTTACATATTCTGGCACCTACTCATTGACTGAGGGTTTCAGTGACCTATCCATAGTGATGCACTGATTTTTTTCCTCCTGAATTTCTCTGAATCCCCCAATATGTCTACAGACATAAAATCTAAGCAACACTTCATAGAAAAGCAAACAAGTAATTGAGCTGTATTTTGCTGATAGCTGGAATAAGAATAGTTTATTAAAATACTACCATTCATCTCATTTGATTATCCAGAAGCTTCTCAGCCTTTCCCAATATTTAGCAATTTTTTATCTTCTATTACCTGTAAGTTTTGAACCTCATTAATTAGCAATGCACCAATACTGAAAAATGCTGTAAGCAGTAATTTTTTTTGCCCAGTGTAGCATTATCTTTTTAACCTTCAACCATGACCAGAAGTCACCTTTCCTACTCTATTTTTTAATTTATTTGCTATAACAGTATTTGGTTTTTCACTCAAGCTCTATTTCCATAAAGACTTGTTTATGATGGGCTTCAGAAGCTGAAATAAATCTCAGTTTGTCCTCCATTACTCAGTACTTGACATCATGTTCTGGATTTTACTTAATGCCTTTTATATTCCAAGTAGCTAGAATTATTTTTTTATTTTTCCAAGTTACTTCCCAGGAAAAAACCATGGAAGAATGTTAGCAATATTACCATTAACCATGCATTCTCTATTCTGAAATTACACTTTTTTTTAAAAGCAACTCTGTAATTGTGCAAATAAACTGGAATTACTATAATCCAAACACATGAAGAATTCCAATTCTTCAAAACAGTACTGTTTAATCAGTTTCTATAAAAGAGAATGAAGTGTTATGACGTGGCTGTAGAAGAGTCTGACTATTACAGAATTAATCCAAGCCTGCCCAACAGAAACAACATGAACATTTTTTCTTCTTGTTTTGACAGTTATTTCATGTCTGATATCATGAGTATAAATTCTTTCCCAAGGGCTGATTTTCATTTTCTTTAAACACCACAACACAGGCAAACTTCTGCCAAACTAAATCATCTGACACCAGATAAGAGTGATCTTCTTTTGAACTTGGAAACAAACTAGGAATATACTCAGAAGAAAATACCCCTTCAAAAACTGAGTTGCAATTCAACATAGTGTTTATTTGTGAACTGGAGTGAACAGGTTCATTTGTGAATTGTCAGCAATAGATTCCCAAGCAGCAGGGTAGGTCTGACCTGTGCTGTAACTAACACCGTGCAATGTTTGGTGCTCCCAACAAGGAGAGGCAGTCAAGAAAAAGCTGTTTATTAGGTTTACATCATGGCCTGTCAGATTTCAAAACTATGGGAATATAATATTTATTTTAAGAGCATAAGCCTCCACAGCTCTTATTCTTACACCACTGCTCTGCAGGTATCAGAAAAACAAACATGTTTTGTACATTATCCCAGCTAATATTTGTACTGTCAGACTAGCCAGTAAGGCAAAAGATGGTATTTGATAGTCTAGCTAAATTTGCATAACTCAGTCAATTCCTGAAGATGCTCTGCCATGAAATGTAAGGAAAAAAAGATTCATGTATGTCCAAGGAAAACACTAAAAATTGCCACTGTAACCAGAAGAGCCACTGAAGGTGGACACCCGGGAGGGGATATCAAAGCAGTGTCAGGCAGGAGCTGTGGGCCAACCTCAGCAGCACTTCCTGGTGAAGCTGAAGACTATTTCTACTTATATGGTACCTATAGACAGGGTTTAGTGGTGGGCTTGACAGGGATAGGTTTATGGTTGAACTCCATGATCTTAAGGGCCCTCTCTGACCTAAATGACTCTATGCTTCTATGACCACCATCCCTTTTCACTGTAAAGCTTTGTGCTATTGGGCTTGGCAGGTCCTTACCTTTGTCTTGATTTGTTTGGGTGTATCAGTGAGGAAGATGGAGGAGTTTGGATCACTAGCACTCATTTTGGTCTGTGCTCCTTGTAGGGCTGGGAAGAAGACGGAGTGGAGTAAGGCTGGTTTAGGCTGCCCAATTCTCGGTGCTACATCGCGAGTCATTCTAAAATAAGGGTCCTGAAACAACGATCAATAAAAGCACAGAATAACTTTGAAAAATGTGATTTGAAATCTGATTGGTGCTGACTCATTCATGCCTTAAGAAGTGATGTCAAAAACCCAAAAACTGAAAAAAACAAACCATGAAATGTTCCAGAACCTACTTCCAATCCAGTTCATTCAGAGGAGCAACAAACAAAATCTCCCTTTTTCTTTTCCATAGTGCTGTACACTCTGATTCCCTTAAGTAATAAGCATATTTACAAAATTTTACATGAATTCAAACAGTTGCTAAAACCATCCTTAATATGGCTGGAGATGGATGCAGCCTACGATGCAAGCTTTCTCTCAAAGACTTTAACAACAAGCAGAGAATCTGAACTAAATCAGTGATCAAGCTGGCAGTGCTGTGCTGATGATGTGACTCAAACCAAAGTGCAATAATATTACTTCATAGTATTCTGGGTGATGAATATATCATCTTCCAGTGTCTGTCCTTGTGACTAAAATAGCCAAAGATTCAGACAGTGCAGGATGTGATTCCTAGAAACACTACTTGTTTTAAAAAAACCCTATTACTCTCATTTGTATCTGATGTTCTTCCAGCTCTCTCTATAAATCTGAATTGTTAAGGTTCTGTAGCCTTTCAGGCAAACTATTTCAATGCTTTTTTTATTCTTACTGAGAGAGGGTTTTTCTCCATGATTCAACAGAAATCTCTTGTGCTGCAAGTTGAGCTCATTCCATCTTGTCCAAGTTACCATGGAGATGGCCAAAAGTTTCTTCCTACCCCCATGTCAGTGTGCTTTTGCATAGATGTTGCCGTCTTTGCTTTCCTAGATGTCGGCTCAGTGTGAACTGAGTTAAGATCAAGAGAGATCCAAGACTGGATGAATACATGATTGTTGGATTAAGCCTTCATCTCTTCACCTTTTAGATCTTTCAGTTTCTACCCCAGAAAGGTGCTTGCAGCAATGTTTTACAGATGGTTCAAGACACCACCATGAAGCTTGAATAGTACAATACAAAACCAAATGCATGAAAAACAAATTAAGCAATATGATTTTCTTACCTGGTCAATAGCACATGGGATAAGACACTGAATATTCTCCTTGCCATTGAAGATCTGTGGAAATGATGAACTGAAGGATGGAGCAGCTTGGATAGCAGGAAAGCTGATCTTACCTAAAAAACATGTTTGGAAAAGCTAAGCAATCAACAGAAGCAGTGGTAAATAGAGAGATTTTTTTGCAGTATGTAAAATGCACAAGTGAATCATCCAGATACTTATTTGAAGACCAAGCTGTATCTTTATCAAGCATTGTTGCCTTATCTGAGGAAACTTTAAAATCTTTACCTTCTGCAATGTCAACAAACCTTCGACTGACATAGAAACTAATGATAAAAAGCAAGCTGTGACCACACTGACTTCAGAAAAAGTTCACACTGAATACTCTTTTCATCATTGAACTATCATTGAACTTTCCAGAAACATAATTGACTAAGGTTGTTATTTTTTTTTCACTTTGTGAGAGAATAGCTACAATCATCACATTTCCCTCTAAATCTCAGAATCACTGCTATATGCATGCTGTACTCATGAAGCATCTCAGATGTGGCCAGTTTTCTTTTTTATACAGGGCTTAATCACAGTGTGGCTAACCTGCTTCCCTGACCAAAATCCTATCAGAACAGAGAGTAAGTAGCAGACTTTTCCAAACATGTGATGAAGTCATTATCACAATACCATCCTTTATTAGAGCACCGCTGAAACAAGCGGAAATCTGTTCCTTGGTTACAGTGAAGGCTGAAAAGCTGTCAGTGGCCCAATCACTGGATGAAGAATGATGAATAGTGCTCAGAAACATCCAGGATTTAATGCCATTTTTACACAGAATCTTTTTTTTAGCCATGTGACAGAAACCTGCAATTGCAGAGAAGTAAATGGAAGACATGTGTTACCCAGCACCTTGATAATTAGGCTATTCAGCACTCAACTTTCTAAAAATATGTAAATGTGTATGTGTTTCAGTGCACCTTTTTCTGACAGGTTTCTTTATAAATTTGGCATAGAAATTTCTAGGAGGTAAAATTGTCCATAGCTCCAATCACTGTAACAAAAGAATAAAAAACAAAAAAAAAGTAGTTCTGTTTTGGACCCTTCAACATCTGTGTTTTGTACTTTGCTCTTACTAAAGTGAAAAAGGTAGATGTCAGGCTAGAAATTTGATTGTAAATTCTGAAGGAACAACAGTAACATCAGAATCAGCCTAGAAACACGATCTTCCTGCTTTTTCTGTCTATTTCATGAGTGGCAGACACTAATCTCTTTAAACTACTACTTAAAACAGCTCAATTGAAAGTGAAAGCAAGCATTGTTTCTTGTAATTTGTATGATTTCCTACCAATGCAATCACTGTCTGTAAAGCCAAAGATTCCTTTCACTTGGTTAAATGTGACATGCTTCTGAACTTTGACAATATTTTTGTAGAATCCGGCACTTGTCCTGTGAGAAAAAAAAATGTGGAAAAATGAAATGAGGAGAAGAGTGTATGTACAAACTTCCACTGCAAAGAAGTTCCACTGAGAGCATAAAAAAGCCTGCAGGACTAAATCTCACGGTTTCAGACCTTATGTGGTGCATTGAGATGATAATTAGAGAATTTTAGGAATTAGGAATTTTATGCCTTGAAAGTTTAATTTATTCTTCCCTTCCCCCAACAATTACTAGAAACATTTTTTTCTCTTTCACAAGTATCTGTCTAAACCCAGAAATATTTCGATTCAGAAATGGTGCCAAAATGCCTCAGGGAGCCTGAAGTTTACTTATGCTTCTCTGGGAACTCTGGCAACTTAAATAGATCACATTGTCTGTGTTGCTTGGTATCCCCCATGTGTATCCCATACAGGACAAACTCTTTCCTGCTGAGGTGGCAGTTTCAATAGCAGTTTCTTTTTCTTAAATCTTCTTTAAACGTCACTCAATAATCTTTCATGCTGTGTTATTAAAATAATTTATCATAGCAAGTTGCTGCAATGCTTGCTGTTAATGCAGATAAAGTGTAAACACATCTGAGAGATTTTGATACCATCTTAAGCAAACCAATCTGGAAGTTTCTTGGTGGTTTAGGTATTTTTACACTTTAGCTGGTTTAACGTATCTTTCATGATTTACAGACTGCACACACAAGTATTTGTGTGTTATACAGGAATGACAATAGTATATATAAAACGTTAGACAGGAGAAAAAATAATATGTTTCTATTTTAAGTGTTACAAAACTTGTCCAGAAGCTTTCACATTTAGACACACTTATTAAAACATTGCTGACTCTCAAAGTAAGAGAGAAAATATAGACACTTTTTTCACTACAATGCTCTAAAGAAATTTATACTTACCCTAAATAGTCTAAATCTGAAAATATAAAGGTTTTATTGACGTCAAAACCACACGCAATGATGTCTTTTGCATTTTCTCTAGCATACTCATATGCCTTCTCAACTGTCATGTCCTTCCAAAGGTATTTTTCATCATCAGTTAACTGTATTACCAAGGGAACATCAAACACTTCTTGCAGCCACCTAATAGAAGCAGAAACATTTTATCCCACATAAGTTAAAATGAAGATGTAAGTCACACAGATAAAATATTTTTATATATTTAAACAGAACATATATAGAGAGGTCTACTCTTTTCTTTGTAGCATATGCAGTAATATTTATGTGAACAGATAAAATGTTTTATACAGATTATAATGACAATTTACCTGGAAAAAAGACTCACTGTTTCCTGTACACATGACAGTGGTCACCAGTTGCAGAGGAACCAGAATTCGAAGAGGTTTTAGCTTTCTGAGCCCAATGTCTCTATGTCCTGCTGCTGCAGGCACCACCTTACAGAGTAATGTTACTGAGTCTTGTAACAAACTGGTTTTCAGGAACAACAAAATTTCTAAGGAGTGCCACATGGCTAAGGGAGTAAGGAAGAGGGCTTTATGGTGATGCAGGGATTGTGATCATCTGAATGAAAGGTAAGACTGAATTAAGTTCATTAATATTCACCTCGCATAATCAGAACTCCTTGCAATGTATCATTTTGGCAGTTTCGCAAGCCACGTTCAATGTTTCCTTTGAAAAAAATGCTTTGATTAACACAAATGGTAGAAATAGCTTACTTTGTGAACATAAATGGGATAAGATGACCAACGTGCATTGCCTGAGAGGATGGCCCTCTGCCTGTATAAAGGTAAAAGGGCTTCTTATTTTCATAAGCATCAAGTACTTGGTCCATATCTCTAGAGAAAAAACAGAGAAAACATGATACAACTCTTTAGTGAGAAATACCCCCAGAAAAAAGCTTATCTTCAAAATCTGAGTGCTTTTAAAGCCAAAAGTATTTATAAATAAATTATAGTATGTTAAGTGTCCTAGAAATAAAAAAAAGTTCTTGTTTACTCATTTTTTAATTTAACAAAAGCATTGTCTCCTTCAGTCTCCATAGGGGAAAAAAACCTCAAAGAAAAACAAAACCAAAAATAAAAATTTAATGTTGAAATTGTGCAACTTTTAAAACTACCTGATTGGACAATAATCTCTAGGGCCTAGTAAAACAGCCAGGGATCATTTCTCAAACAGGTTCAACCAGCCAGCTTAGCTGACCTCTGGTGGAGGTTATACCCTCAGTCATGCCCAGGTCCTTCTGTGAAACCTGCTGGTGCCACATCCCCAAACCCCTGTGTGCTAACAATTAACAGTAAAGGTCACCAGCAGGCTCATGCTTAAGATTATTCCCTAAGCCTTTTCTATACCACAAACAGATGCACAGGCCACAGAAGCCCTGCTGAAATCACCAGCGGCACCTGGAGTTCTCTGACAGGTCACTGCCTCTGGCTGCTGAGGCAGAGTCAAAATGAAACTGCACTCTGTGCACATTTCTTCAGTTTGGGATTACTGAGGACATATCAGAAACCCACGCAATCAAGAGTTTCAAGTGTTGCCAGGGGACATCTGCAGTAGTTGCTAATTTCAAATGGCACAGTTGGTTTGCCTTGGTATAAAAGCACATGTTCTTTTCTAGTTACAGGCTTCTCCCAATAATTCTCACAGGAAGTCTGCCCAACAGGACCTTTAGAATTTTAATAAAAGAAAAACTCACCTGTGGGAAAAAAAGATTCCTCTACGTAGAAAGTGGTGAGGTTTTTGCCCAGTAGCTCTTTCTATTCGATTAATCAGATCTGTGTCAATTTTACTGCTGCCAAACCGAACTACAATCATAAAATGTTAAAGAAAAAAAGTTAAAATATAGCTAAAACCAGATCCTGGAATACCAAGAACATAATGCAGTCTAGATTAAGAAAGAGATCTTCAAGTCAAAATGGCTAGATTCTCCTGATTCTTGTCCGAAGTCCCAGCAGTCACCTGCAGTATTAACTCTGTGCTGGGAGGTTCAGCTCATTCACAACATGCAGTATTTCTCCATCCATAAATTACTATAATTGCAGTCTCCTTACAGCAGAAGCATTGATATTCCAAGCAAAAAAACATGCTAAAGTAACATATTCAGATCAACAACTTGGCCTCTCTAAGCCATAAGACATAAATGCCTATGAGGCTATGAATGTTTCTCTCTTGATGTCTAAATTTTCTGCTGTCAGACAACATTGTCTTTTGCTTTCACTCAGACAACATCACCAACCCCAATTACTCTTCTGCAAACTCAATTCTTTAATATGTATATGATTACACACACTGCTCCCCTCAAGAGGCTTGAAAAGGAAATGCCTAATGCTCTTCATGGCAATCAGTAAGGTTTACAACTTGGTGGTTTAGGAAGGTTGTGGTAGAGTAAAATAGCAGTATTTTTCCTACTCCAAGTAATTCTTGGATCCTAATAATCAGGTCAATGCTCTATGATTTGGACTCGTTCAAAAAAATCTATACAAGAGTCTATTGTTTGCTACAATATTCTATTCAACATTAGAACTATTCAACATTGCACTAATAAAATGCAAAATGCATCACAAAATGGCAAATTATAATCTCGATGAATGCTAAAAGGAGACCAAATGAGCATGAAAATGATTCAGCACATCAACAGCAACTGGTAAGAGGCTAATCTGACAGAAACAGAAAACATGAAAATGCCCTGATTAACTTGGACTAGCTACCCTAGAAATAATCATGTATTGTCATAGAAAGCGATCAGAAAAGCTCTCTGGTGTACAGAACACTTCACTAGAAATGCCTAAATATCTTTATTAAACACTCACAGACTGCACAGCTCCCTTTTCTTTGCCCATTTTCACCTTTTCTGTTAAAAAAATGGATAATTTTCCGTACCTATTTCCTCCTATTTGAATGTTCAGAACTTCTTAGGCTCTCTGCTCACAAAGAATCTGCCTTTCTAAACAGCTTCCGACAAAGACACAGTCTCCACTCCTAAACAAGCTTTAAAAAAATTCCTGGTGTGCTTTTCATCCCTGGTGTTCTAGCTTTTATCAAAAGACAGCTTTCAACTCACTGTGCATAAGAAGTCTTAAGAACTGCCATTTTCAAAAGCATATTTGCATTTGCTGAAAATTCATCGTGTACTTTTCCTCTTTGCCATTGCCCTGTTATATCTATGTGGAGAAATGTATACCCTAGTATTTGTTATACAGCAGCTTTGGTGACCAGACCAGTCTCAATGATCTCTGAACAGTCATGACAACTGGGAGAGGCTCCTGGAGGCTGGAAGAAAGCAAACACCAATCCTACCTTAAAGAAGGGCTAGAAGAAGGAATTGTGGAACTACAGGCCAGTCAGCCTCACCTCAATCTGTGGGCATGTGCTGAAGCAAATAATCCTGGAAATCATCCCCAAACATTAAAGACATGAAGGTGACTGGTAATAGTCAGTAAGGACTTACAAATGGAAAATCATGTCAGACCAATTTATTAGTCCTTCTATGATGCTCTGACTATAGCTGAGGTGAGAACAGTGAATGTTGTTTACCTCAGCTTTAGTACAGCTTTTGACAGTGCCTTCCACCTCATTCTCACAGATGATTGATGAAGTCTGGACTAGGTAACTGGACAGCAAGGTGAACTGAAAACTGGCTGAACTGCCAAAAAATGTTGTGAGTAGCTGCACAAAGTCCAGCTGGAGCCCAGAGCCCAGTCTCAGCAAGTGTGCAGGTGAAATAATCCTGGGAAGGGTGGCTGATACAACAGATGGCTGCGGTGCTATTGAGAGGGACCTCAGCAGGCTGGAGAAATGGGCTGCAAGAATCTCATGAAGTTCAACAAAAGGGAATGCAAAGTCCTGAATTTGGGGAGGAGTAACTCTGTACACTGGTACAGCACGGGACCAACTGGCTGGAAAGCAGAAGGACCCTGGGGTCCCAAGGTCCTGACAGACAAGGAACTGAATATAGCCTTTAATGCACTTTTGTGGGTTGAATGGCCAAAGGCCTTATGGGCTGCATCAGGAACATTGCTGCCAGAATGTCAAGGTAGGTGATGCTTTCCCTGCAGAGAGCACCGAGGAGACACTTCTGGAGCACTGGTTCTGGGCTCTGGCATAAGAAGGACATGGATATAATAATGTGAATCCAGCAAAGGGCCACAAAGATGAAGGCCTCAGAGCATCTGTCATTCAAGGAGAGGTTGAGAGAGCTGGGATTGCTGAGCTTGGGGAAGAGAAGGTTTAGGAAGGATCTTATTAGGGCAAGTGGAGAGGAAATAAAAAAGACAGCACCAGACTTTTCTCAGTGATGCCCAGTGAAAGGACAAGAGGCAAAGGGCATGACTTAGAAGAAAGAGGAAATTCCATTTAAATATACAAAACTCCTTCATACTGTGCACATGGTCAAATACTGGAAGTGTTGACAGCGAGGTCATGGGATCTCCATCCTTGGAGATTAAAAAAATCCTACTGGACAAGGTCCTGAGCAACTTGCTCTGGATGACTGCTTCAGGGAGAGTGGCTGACTAGATGATCTGCAAAACTGCCCACCAACTTCAACCATTTGGCATCACTTGCAATATTCAGCTTACTGAATTATCAGCATGGTTAGCAAACAAAGCTCTTTCTCACTCATTCCTCTGGTCTTTGCCCATGCTCAGACAAACAAGTTTCTAGGAATGTTCATGTCTAGTACTTGGCTAACAGAACCCTTCTTCCCAGATTATCTTCAGGCTGTTTTGTTGTGCTACCATACACTTAAGTGCACATCTAGGACAACCATTTGAGAAGAAGATCTCTTTCAATTAAAACAGTGATTTCATTTCTTCTGTGTTTGATTAAACACAAGCACAGTGGCAACTTTCTCAGGTACCACTAGTAAATGAACAGATTATAGGTGGCACAAAAATTTCCCTTTAGGCAGGAG
This sequence comes from Corvus moneduloides, assembly GCF_009650955.1. Taxonomy (NCBI): domain Eukaryota; kingdom Metazoa; phylum Chordata; class Aves; order Passeriformes; family Corvidae; genus Corvus; species Corvus moneduloides. The sequence goes on along the minus strand of NC_045481.1, from coordinate 11,847,085 downwards.
CTGTCAAATGTAACAAGTTCACGAACAATACTTTTTATAGTTATTTTTAAAAAGGGGATGAAAAGAAGGAAGCTTATCAATAACAACCAGCAACTGCTTCACATCCTGAAGTGGCTAGGCTAGCATTCCTTTCTGAAAAATTTCAAACACAGCACTTAGAACAAGCAAAATGACTCATTTATCAAATTCACCAATCTGAAAGTAGTGTAAAGAAGAAAAAAACGTTTAGGCTAACCCACCCTTCTAAGGAAGATCAAACACAGTTACTGGAAAAAAGGGCATGAACTGATTTATAGGAAGTCGTTCTTAGGAAGATCCTTAGATTGTGCCAACACAATTGTGCAATTCTTCCTTTTCTAAAATGCTCAGAACCCCTCCTCCCAAGAAAAAAAAACCCAAACCACTTCTTTGTAACTCTTAAGCAAGTAAAAAGATTATGAAAGATCTTATCCACATCCAGATTCTAATAAATTTATCTTTTCCTTCTCTCACACTGATCTACATTTTTCTTTGCACACTTCTGCCTTTCCAACCTTTTATTTCTCCTGTTACTTCCTGCAAACTAAGCCAATGTGTGCATACCTTGGACACAATTTCACAGAAACATCACAAAGAGTTAAAATAATGCTGGCACAAGCAACTGTCCCAAAAGCAAATATGTGATTACTGCCACATAAGGATGTATGCTCTACTGCGAGAAAAAACTAAGCAGACCTCAGCAATGTACAGCTGAGGTACTAAACATGAAGATTGACAATAATGAAAAAAAAGGAAAAAAAGAGAAATTAATGAACAGTTCTCTCACTTGTTTCCATGCTAGACTCAAACAAGTTATTAAAATAGCAAACTGTAAAACCAATAGGGAAATTACCTAGACCTCTGTTTCTTAAATTACAAAACTTTGCAAGTTTTGTAACAATCCTGTCAAAAACATTCTCCATTACACTGCACGTTTTCGAATGAGCTGCAACTCCTTCATTCCAGCCAGCACGTGGCTGCCTGTGTGTCTTCTGAAGAAGTCATTAGGTTTAATAGATTTCTGCAGTAGTTTTGGATCATTCCTGCCCTGTCTAATCTGTAAGCGATGTGAGGGGAGGGTAGGAAGAATCTTTCAGCCTGGCCAAAATGCTCTTCTGCATCCCAGCCATGCAGAAGATGCAGATACTCAGTGTCTTCGTCAGCATAACTTCTAGTAACAGTTCTCACACCAAAAAACCAAACTGCAAGTAAAACTTGGATTTTGAACTTCGAAGTTCTTTGCAAAGTATTTAAGTCTTTCATAGGAAAACTGCACCCGGGACATTTTCACCTCTTATAGCAAATTCTTTAGACACGGAAATGCTAAGATTAGACATAAATTAAATGTTACCTATGATGTTTTGATCTGGATTTGTTATGATGCCTTGCTGTTTCTGTGGTCATTAGGATCACTTTACATAAATTCCTTAGTAGCAGTGAAGGAAGAGTTATACCTATGAGCTTGTCATAATCCACGCCTTTAGCATTTGATGTCTGCACATTCCAGGGATCCACCAAATCCTCATCCTCTTCTTTAGTTGTACCATTGTTTATTAATACAAGATCTTTTGGAGGCAAGCCTGCCTGATAATCTTGTCCTGTTGTTGTTTTATATGACAGTTTTAATGATAAGAGCATCCTCACTGCTGCATCAATTTCATCCTGAATAAAGGAGAAAACCCAAACAACTGTTTAACATACTTAAAATAGACAATTACATTAATGTCCCAACCTTTCAAAATCCCACATCCATGCTTTGACCTGAATTGCATCATTCATAAACTCTAAATTCTGTTTTATTTAAATGTTTTCAGCATCAATGTCAAATGTAGAAGAAAAGCAAATATTTAATCATTAGAATATAAATCATCACCATTTCCAAGACATTTAAAGTACCTCTGTCTTGCTTTTCAATTTCTGCCTAGGAAAAAAATGCTTGCTTGCTTTTCAGAGGTATAACAAGCTCAGCACTTTTACCATAAATTTCTAAGGTATATAAATAAAATATAAATTATTATCTAATTTACTTTACAATGCTTTTAGTGGCTCACCTTAAAATAATTTATTCATTACAGTTCATTGACAGACTTGAAGACAAGCTAGAACAAAAAGTTATGGTTATGACCTCTCTAACATAAAGTTATTGTAAAATCTCATGCAAGCAATAAATAGAACAACACTTTATTTGACTCCCAGTTTTCAAGGTTTACTCCCATAGGCAATACATTAAGAGAGCCCATATTAAAACTGAGCTCTCCTTGTCAACATAGTGATAAGGGAATAGGGAACCTGAAGGAAATGGCAAATTACTATATTATTTAAGGGAGATTAAGCAGGGACTGTCAGTACAGTTACAGGAAGACATATTTGCTAATGTCTACAATAATGCCTGGAGAAAAAGATTTTTAGGAAGCATCTAAAATCAAGGAAGAAAGCATGTGACATAAATTTACTTGAGAAATAAATGCCTTGGATCCTGTCACATGGCATGGCAACTGGATGAAGCAGACTTCTAAGCCTATGACTCTGTTCTTACTTCAAGAGTAAAAACTTTGGTCTTGCCAGTGCCTACCTTGCTCCAGGTATGCCACAGCTCACAAAATGGACGTAAATAGTTTTTAACAAGAGTTTTTCTCATCATAAAGCAAAATAGATCTTAGTATAATGAAATTTTTCAGCACTCAAAGACATACCTAAACTGAAAAAGAACAGGTTCAAACCATGACATGCAAATACCTTTGGTGCTTTTCCTGCTTTCAGTGCTCTGACTTTCTCTCCTTGTTCAGTCACTCTTTCAAACAGCTGAAGTGGACTCAGAGACTTCAAATCACAGTTCGGGCTGTCTGCCATTTCTCCAGATTGCACAAAGATCTGTCTAGGTGCAACCCAACTGAATTTATCCTTTTCCAACTCTTTGGCTTGGAGATTCAAAACAGCAGCACCAAAGAGAACTGCAGGGCAAAAAGTAGTATGTTTTACTCTTTTGCGTAAGTCTTCAAGATTAGGTGAACAGAATAAGAAAATAAAAACTATACTGACCCCTACCACATTCTATTCATATCAAATTGATAAACGTGGAGACATTACACAGTGAGCTTCAGTCTCACACAGAAATGGACAGAGATTGACAAGAGTACCAAGTAAATTTAGAGATCACTGTTCGTGTTGTCTATGTATTTAACATTAGGACCCCTTTTCAAAGTCAAATTCCTGGCAAAAGAAAAATAATTAAATACATGTCCGATTCAGACCATCTCAGAACAACTGGTAGAGGCCATTTGATTCCTGATTAGTTAATGTTCCTGCACTGATATCCTGTCGAATTCTGGATGATGAGACTTTTATAACTATTACACGGAATTTTGTCTTAGTATATGTAATAGCATACTTCAGCCCAAAGAAAGATACACAAGAGGAAAGCTTAGTCATCTTCTTTATGGCTTTCCTCCAGAGGTTACAAAACACACTGATGACTGGTGAGACATGCGCCTTCTAAAGAATCCTTGGGTCAGCAATAGGCTGTAAATTTGCCTGTTTCTCAGAATTATGCAGGAAAAATAATAGGAGATGTCATAAGATGGGGATGGCTGAGACTAAGAACACAGCATTCTGACTAAGCACGCTCTGTCATGCCACACCTGTGTCCACCAAGTGGGAAGCTCTGAGCCTATGTAAAGAACCACTGACTTGCAAAGGATTGTGTCTCTCTGGAGAGACCTCCTAGCAAATTACTGATCCACTGCTGTGCATGGAGCATAAATTGATGGAGTGTTAGTAAAAATACACGTTCATTTGGCTCCCTTTTCCCAGAATTAAAACAAACAAAAAACCCAAACAAAACAAAACCTTCAGAAGCATATAATAGCTGCATTAGCTGTTCAGCAGTATTTCAAAGCCTTCCTTCTACAAATAATCAGTCTAATCATAACCTTGGTTATATGTACATAGTGTTTATTTAAACTGCCACTGTAAAAAGCCTTCACCTGTCCAGCAAACTTTGAAGATCGATTTGGTAACTTGGTGATTACCAAAACATACCTATCACTAAGGCTTTGTTTGTCAGTCAGCTGCAATATTCCCATATTTCAGCTTCAGTTGAATACCCTGAGAAAACTGAGATAAGCATACACATCCACTTGCAAATGTAATTTGTTCACTCTATTAACCCTGATACCATATTTAGATTACATAATAATACTTAAGTTTTTAACCTAATTTTGATCCCTTGAAATTTTACTTTTTGCAGTTTGACAGGGTGACTAAAAAAAGTAATCTGAAGCAAATCAAACAATTTTTGATGCATTCCTACAATTTAATTACTTTGATATTACTATCTTCCTCTTTTTCATGGGCACAGACTATTTTAAGTGTTAAAGAAAGTACAGAATAAATGCATACTAAAAAATGTTTATGAAGATTAACACACACCCTTTCTGTAGGAACATGCCACTTATATTTACTAGCTTCGAATTTTACAAAATAATAAAGATATAAGTAAGAATTTTCTTTGGTGTAGAACAAATTGTGACTTGGTGTTTTAACTTAACTCCTGACAGTACATTCTTACTGATGGATTGCCTCCGTTCAGAAAGGCTGAAATGACAGCTGGCACTGGGCACATATACTCGAAAGCAGCAAACCAGACAGACTCTTTAAAATGTTTGGAATATTATGGATTTAAGATGAAAAAACAATCTCAAATGAAGGTGCATTTTCATTAAGAAATAGCAAAAGTAATCTAGGTGGTGCAACAAGACATGAGGATATTATGACTATAAAATGCAAAACATATGGACTGCTGCCTAAAGGTTATCTCTATTTGCCTCAGTACGGCCTCTATTTGCTAGAGGAATTCAAGCCAGGAATTCAGGAATGTGGAACATAGCTCTTGACCTTTTGAAATTCATTAATGCAATTGTGAACCATTTAAAAGAAATGTGTGAATATTTTGCTATTTATCAGGATTTTTTTTCTTGCTTTCTTCTTATTATAAAAACTAACAGTCCCAGACAGATTATATATATCACATGCAAACAGATCTCAATGAAAAAAAATGATGCACGGGAATTGGAGAATGAACTATTAGGACATTTAGGACCAGAGTCTAGAATGACCCAGTGTGAACTTGAAAGCCAAGACGTGTGTGCTTTTTCTACCTATGAAATGCAGGTAACTTATAATGGGTACTGCTCCTGTGTCCATTTCAAAATATTAAATTGCTATGAGACAAAGCTCAGAAATAATCCTCAGCAAAGGTATCAGAAAACTACAGCATCTTCCTCCTTTTCCAACTGGGTGACCATCACAGATTTACAATCATTTTCACTGTCTGCAGTGTGACTTGGTAAGTTAGAGACCTGAGAATTAAAAAATGGAGTTTCACATTAAGTTAAGAAGACAAACATTTTATGGAAGTACATTATGACTTCCAAAGACAACAATAATACAACAGTCCAGAAAAAGCTTTCATGAGCAAATGAAAGAATGTAAGACGAAGTCTAAAAGCACTTACATTCCTGAAAACTGTTTTTCCTCCTGTAAAAAAAAAAAAAAAAAAAACTAAAACAAAAAAAGAAAAGTAAAATTAAAGTAGGTAGCATCCCCACACGTCATGTGAAACAGGCCTTGAGAGGCACTCCAATACAGGCTGCACTTTACAGTAGACTCACCGTCCCAGTCACGGCAAGCATCAATTTATGCACGAAATTACAAAAAAAGAGTGCAAGACGATTCCCCAAGATGACAGCTAACGTGACTATTCAAAGACTGACGAGTCACCAGAAAAAAGACGGATATAAATCCTTACGACACTGCAGCAGTATAAGAGCTAAGCTCCTGTGCAGGAGCGGTTGTGCACAAAATTACTCAACACGCCAATGTTCCCTAACCCTGGCGTCCGGCAGCGTTCCCTGCCACACCCCGCCCGGGCAGGGCAAAGCCACGCGCCAGCTCTGCCCTTCCTGCGGTGGGATGCATTTTCCAGTGACCTGGACACCCGCCGTGCCCTTCCCAGAGAAAAGGGCATTTTCACCTGGCTCTTTGGCGAGGTACCCCCGCAGGGAATGGAGGAAAAGCCCTCAAGTGCATCGACGCATCTCAAGGGGAGGGAGAAAACGTGCCCAGCAGAGACCCCCCCAGCTGGCGCCTCGCACCGGTCACAGGGGCGGCAGTGACCGCCCAACCAGCCTCTCTCCCGCCCGCCGGGGTCTCTCTCCGAGGGTCTCCCCCACCCCCGTGCCCATCCCGGCCCATCCCGCCGCTCCTCTCCCGCCGCTCCTCACCCACCGCACCTCTGTCACCACCATTGCATCACCCCCAGCCGGCACAGCCGGCGCGGCTCCCGGCTGGGAAACACAACCCCCCGGAACCATTGCCTCACAGAGGCCTTCCTCCTGCTCCAGTCACCAGCCCAAGAAAGCGCTCTCCAAACCGCTCGCAGCGGCGGGAGAGGAGCTTCTGCGCGCTAAGGGACCCACGGCCTTACCTCTGCCCTTCCCAAGACCCGACCCCAGCGCGGGGGCTATGACATGCGGAACTGCTTGACTGGGTGCCTTGTTTTCACCCGGCGCGTTTTTAGAAGCGGCGCGGCAGCGGCCGGCAGGTGATTTCCGGGCGCGCGGCCGGGAGCGCAGGTACCGCGGGGGGAGCGGGAGCGGCGGCGGGAACGGGAGCGGGAGCTGCTGTCGCTGTCCCGGCACCAGGCGCGGTCTCGGCGCCCGAGGCTGTGGGGAGAGGCAACGGCTCTGTGGGAGAGGGGAAGGAGCCGGTTCCAGTTGCCGGCGCCCTGTCGGGACCTGCTTCCTCGGGTGGGGCTCCTCCGGAGGGACGGGAGAGGGCCGGCTGTTCGCAGAATTGTTAGGGCTGGAAGGGACCTCTAGAGATTGTCCACTCCAACCCTCTGCCAAGGCAGGGTCACCTACAGGGTCACCCAGAGCAGGTTACCCGGTAACGCATCAGGGTGGGTTCTGAATGTCTCCGGAGAGGGAGACTCCACGACCTCCCTGACCAGCCTTGTTCCAGTGCTCTGCCACCCTCCATGGAAAGAAGCGCTTCCTCGCGTTGAGGTGGAACTTCTTGTGTTTTAGTTTATGGCTATTGCTCCTCGTCCTGCCGCTGGGCACCCCGAAAAGAACGTGACACCAACCTCTTGGCACCCACCTTTGAGATGGGTATGAATTGATGAGATCCCCTCAGTCTTCTCCAGACTACAGACGTGTCCCACAGTCTCTCATAAGAGAGATGCTCCGGACCCCTCATCATCTTTGTGGTCTCCCCTGGACCCTCTCGTTCTTTGCCCCTCGGGGCTGCGGGGCATTAGGAGCGAGGAAGCGCTGCGGGGAGGCGGCTGCGGCTCCGGTCTGAGCGCACCGGGGCCGGCGGGAGGGGGGCGTGGGGCCCCGCCGAGAGCCACCTGCGGTGCTCTGCTTGCTTATCACAGCTCTGCTGGCATCCACGGGCGCTGTGCGCGCCAAGCTGAACACGCTTCTATGCGTTCAGATAAATCCGTCTTGTGGGAGCTGAGGAAACCCAAAATTCTATGAACTTCTCTTATGGTCAATACATTGCACATCACACTGTTAATAAACTCACAGTCTGGTTACAGGATGTTTCCAATCAAATACATTGTGGTTCCCCCTCGACCTCAGATTTTTCTGTAGTTACGGCAATGTCTCTGGGTGGTGTTAATGTAAAACAAAAGTTGATGGGAAGTCTTTAGATGAGAGAGATGTTTTGTTTTTACAAAAACATTGACGTTTACAGGCGATGTGTGTGGTGGGATGGATTTATGCTGACCAAATGTAATGAGACAGTTTCTTTCCAGTATCTCATGGGAAATGTTTTTAACATGGTGTTTGCAAGGCACTGTCTTGCACTTCTGAATCTCAGCTTGGGTTTTTTTTTTTTTTTTTTGTGTTAAAACAAACTAAAGTAACTTTGTATGTCTAACCCAATCCACTTGTGTATCCTAGTTTATAGCTTTTAACCAGAGGTCAGTTTCTTACTGTATGTGTTCTTTGGACATGATGCATTTGGCTGGGAAATGTGTTTAGTACTGCAATACAAACAGTAACCACTTGATACAATTACTGAAGTGAAGCCCTTCAAAATGCCTATTTATTTGATGTTTCAATTTACTGCTAGGAAGTTCAATCTACTGTTTTTGAATTGATTTCTTAGTTAGCTTTCCTGAAACACTACTTTTTTTTTTTTTTCTCCTTGATGCTGTTTAAATGAAATATTTTTGTAATAAATGAAGCTGTATTATTAAAAAAAGATTTTTCCTTGCTCTTCTTTGCTGTCACTTATAGCTATCTTAAACTTCAGATAATGACAAAATGTCCTCTAGAGGGAGATCTTGTTGCTTTTATGTGCTAAAATGTTGGTCACCTTGTTCCAGTTAAATGTCTTGATCATTTAACCTTGGAAAGGATCTGTGATGATGAATGTGTGTATCTTAGTAAGTACTTGTCTTCTGGATCTGTGCTTGGAAATTTGATAACAGAATATGGAGTCACGTAACACTTCTGTGGGTTAAGGGAAACATGGTTGTTTTAATTCAGATAGATCCAATTCTGAAGTTAAATGAATAATCTTAAATAAAGTTTCAGAGTCCTACTCCTGCAGGAGTATTTGCAGGACCTACATTTGTGTTGTCCCTACAGTTGTGGTGTCACTTCTGCAAATGGTTATGAAGATACTGACTTTCATGCTGCATTCTCTGTTTTCATCAAGATGCTTTTGAGGGCAGTTTCTTTGTTGACATGAACCAAAAATTTCAGCAGCCTGTCTGAAAGTGTTGTAGGTTAAATCTCTTCAGCATAATGAGTGCTAACAGCCTGGCAAGGAAACAAAGCAGTAATAAAGTGTCACATTTAATCAATCTTACCAATACTTCTTGCCTATAAACAGCAGAGGTTGAAATATTGCTTTGCAGAACATCAGTTGTTTGAATGTAGTTAACTCTGTACTCCACATACTCCATACAAATTGTTGGAAAAATCTTGGTGGGATTATTATGAGGGTGAATTATTCTGCATGTTACATATGCAGTCTTGACATGAGATTTCTTTCTCAGAGACACATTAAAAAAACTTATTCTACAGCTGAGGTATCTATGCTTTTATTTTTCTGTAAGTAAATGCAAATAGTGAATTCAGTGTAGCTTCTGGCATATCTGATATGTAAAACTAAAGGCTGTGTGGAACTTGCTCTGTGGATATAGTTGGAAAATTTCCTCATACAAAATTTCGGCAAGGCTGCTTAAGGGGTCAAAAATGTGTTTACATGTTTAGCTGCCAGCTGAACCCCTACATGCTTCCTTCAAGTCATCTGTACTGTTAAGAAGCAGATATTGTTAAACTGACTCCAAAAGAGCTGTACTACTTGTATTCTTATAAATGTACATACAAAACCACTACATAATTAATTAATTTCTTCTCTGTGTGTGTGTGGAGAAATAATGCTAGAAGTAAGGCAAAGTAATTTGCTGTATTCATATTGCAAGGTTGTGTTCCTTTTCATCCTCATTGTCATTGTTTTGTGGTATGCAAATACACCTCTGCAATACATTAAAAATGTATGCAAAGGGCTTGAGGGCAAATAGTGTTGTTTAATAGAATGTACAGATGTGTTATAATAGAGGAAAAAATTCCATTAATAAACAGAAATAAGAGTTTTGACTTTTTTTTTGGTTAAAAAAGGCATATTTATGTCCCTAAATTACTCAAGTTGTAGACTCTGTGATTAACTGTGCTCTGAATAATCAATTCTTTATTTTAGATCATAATTTTGGAGGATTGGAGCACTGAGATCTTTGGAGTCTGCTGTGTCTAGCCATAATGAGTTTGGTTGCTTATGAAGATTCAGACTCCGAGACAGAAACTGAAAAGACTGAAGTCTCCGATGCTTCTGGCAGACAAACAAACCAGCTGAGTTCTTCTGTGAGTTGTGTTCAGCACTTTGCACCTGGTAGTACAAAATCTACATATGAAATGCACCCTGCTGGGAGCACTGGCAGTTCTGGCAGGAGCACACTTTGTGAAGATCCCCTTGAGCGTTATGCACGGAATAACAACACTGACTTGGCACCTCCTTATTGTCAGAGGGTGTACTCTGGCCATGCTGCATTATCTGTGGCTTACAAAAACTATGAACAGGCTTCAAGCTCTTCAACAAATTCTGGAAATGGCGTTTCCCAGAAGAGAACGCACAGTGCTCCTACCATAAAAGGAATTAGACCGTATATTCCTAAACGACTGCGTCAAGAAAATTCCAGTATGCCTGAAAAAGAAGTATCTGACCAGAGACGTAGCTCAGATTGTGATGTTAAGTTAGATGTATCAGGAGACCAGACTCTGAGAAAGATCTCTGAATTAATTAAGCCATATTTGGGATCTAAATATAAAGTAACTGAAGTTCCCAAAAGCTTAATATTTCACATGTCTAAACACAGTGGCCCTGTTAATGAAATCCAGTGGTGTCCTGTACGGGAACAGAGCCACATGCTTCTTTCAGCTTCTATGGACAAAACAGTCAAGGTAATGTAAAGCAAGATGCTTTGTGGCTCAGTCATCAGACTTAAAAATAATGTATTAAACAATGCTCTTCTGGAAACAACATCCTTGCTTGTGTGTATTTAACAGTTCCGATGTACTCAGAATTTGAGGAGATGCTTTGAAGTATAAGATTATTACGAACTTGCAGCCTAATCCTTCGCTATTCGCGCAGTTAGTTCCATTAGTTTGGAATTTGGTGATTTTGGTTTTTTTTTTATTTTAGACATATCAGTGTTTTAGACCTTAGGAAGTTAGATTTCTGCCAGGTTATTTCTCATGATCTGTATCAGTGTTTTATCACAATGGCCGTGAGCACTGTGGTCTGCGCACAGATTCTGCCTTGAGTCATTAATCAACTGACTGTCAGCACTGGAATAATATTTTGAAGAACTTTACCTTTCTAACAGGTCTGTGTGACTGCTGCTGGGAGAGGTAGGTCAGGTCAGATAGATTTTTCCATCTGAACTACTGTGGTAAATCTTGCATCCCAGAAAGGTGTCTTGTCATGGTCTAAGGAGTCTTACCACTTTAATTTGTTTCAAGGGTTAATTGCTCAATACTCAAAGTGAGTTTTCGTTCTAGCTTTAATGAATTTGTCTTCAGTTCTTTGGTAATTTAGTCAGTCCAGTGAGTCTCTTATTTTTAAAATGGGTAATAAAAATATTTTATGTGTATTCTTTCCCAGATACAGGGCCTCTGGGTTCAAATAATAGTCTTCTGAAATGGGCTTGCACAGGAACGTAGCTTTGCTAAGGGTGCACAGAAAGTGTCCTTTCTAGTGGAAGACATGCTTTATTGCATTTAACGTGTATTTACCATGGCAGGCACAATTATTTTCTTGCTTCTAAAATTTACGACTTAAGTAAACCTTCCTAAATGGAGACAAGAAGAACTTCCTTTGTACCAGCATACCAGCATGGTTCCTCCATCTTCTTTCCCAGGATTTTAAAATGTCTTTTTCTTAAACATTAAATAGAGTAAAGAAGTACCTTTGTTTTTCCTTTCAAGTGGTCTTTAGTATTAAATTTGTTGTATCTTGGCTGTTGCTGGAAGAACAGACTTAGAAGGAAAAGGCTAAGATATGCAAAAAGTGCTGATGGATATTTCTGTTAAGCAGCAATTTAAATTTAGATTGTACAAAACTGACTTCAGGATGTCTGCATTTGACCTTTTGTCTTAAATTGTCACATCATATGCTTAATATTTGTTGATTATTCCAGAGCCTCATTTTACTGATGAGTGACGTTACAGATGTGTTGAAATCGGTAGAAGAATCTAAGATGTTACTGCAATATAAAATTATTAAAAAGTTGAAGTAATGGCCTTCTGGTTTGCCTTCTGAGCAGAAAGAAAAAATATTTTTCTGAATCTGTGCTACCATGTCTTCTTGGAAGCAGTCATTAACAGTAAAGCTGGTTTTTGAAGAAATATGACTGCTTTAGGTGCCCCAAACCTTGGAAATTCAATATAAATGAAGTATATTAATGTTGGCAACACTTCAGAGCATGCGAGTCTAAAAAATTTATGAAGGAATAACGTAACTGTTAGGAAGTGTTTGAAACAACACTTTATCTTCTGGTAGGCAGCCCGTAGAGAGGCAGCAACCTATGGATGCTGCTTCCTGTTATTTCTTAGGGAACCTGCTCTTTGTCGCGCCGTTACACGCGGGCCGTCCTGGGCAGCAGAGGGCGCGGTGACACCGAGGATTCACTTGGTGTTATGATCCCAAATTCCCTGTCTTTCTGGGATCACGAGCACATAAATCCCTGATGACTGTGCCAGCACTGCTTTACCTTCTGGGAATTTTTTTTTGGCTGTCTGCTGTTGCCTGAAGTTGTCCATTTGCTGGTATAAGCATAAAATAACTGATTGAAAATGCGAGTTTACTATTCTTTTTCTTCATCCTTTTAACTTCATACAGCTTATGGTGTTTTTTTTTGTTGTTGTTGGTTTTTTTTGGTTGTTGGTTTTTTTTTTTCCCCCAGAAACACCTGCTTGGAATTGCTCATTTAAATCCAGGCAGTATATGTGTGTCCTCTTTCCCTCTAAAGGGAATATGCAGACACTCAGGATGTTTGCATGATTTACTGTCAACATCTGATTTGGGTAAAACTCAAAGCACAGTAAGAAGCCTAAAGTCTCTGTATGATCAGAGAGAAGAGGCAATCCAGAGCCTCAAAACTCTGTACTTTCAGTTAGTCACAGGAATAGCTGTGAATGCTTTTAAGCGTTTATGTCTTGGATTCGGTCCTTATTCTCAGCCTATGCATTAAGACATTTATCTTTGAAGAGTCCAATATTAGTGGGGATTTCTCAGAACTGAGTGTTCTAAGTTGAGATGAGTGTCACAGTTTAAGTGGTGCTTGAACCAGAGATCTATGGTTGTATGCAATTTGTGTAGTATTTAGCCAGTTTTGTATATTTTGTCTGTTCTTATGTGCTTAATAATTTCCTCTTTCATCACAAGTGAAGAATTTTCCTTTGTGGGAACAGATTTTCTTTTTTTTTTTTTAAATTTGGCACGGAGAAGGAAGAAACACTTGGTTTACTTACCTTAGTGATTGTAATTTTTTTTATTCCTATCTAAATTAATATGGCTGAATGACACAGATATATATCTAAAATGTGTATATGGAACTGTTTATGTGGGTTTTTTTAACTTTTTAAGTATGTGTATTTATCCTGTTTAGATCAGGAGAAAAGAACAGTCTTCCATTTATGTTCTCTCAGGTTAAAAAGTGCACTATAACATCTTTATGAATCAGTGTAAGTCATACTAAAGTATTTACGATAAATGAGTTGATGTTTTCAGTTTCTTTTGAAGGAAGAATAGCCTAGAGTCGGAAGATCATCAGAAGCATTTTGTAAAAATACCTTGCATAGTTAGGAATGAATGAATTGTGTTAGAGCATTTTACAGTTTTCTTTAAAAGTATTTGATCTGAATTTTTTGTATTTAAAAGACCTCAAACAGTTACCAGGTGGTAAAGTTGAAAAAGTACCAGTTACCAGCTCAGAGGCAGAATTCTCTAGAGTAACACTCCTACCAGCAGATGGGGCACCCACCTCAGCATGTTAGAAAGGGATGGGAACTAAACTCGTGCTGATGACTCAAGGACTTTAGTACTGTGTTGTGTGTTGAAAGACCAAAGTTACAAGTTTATGCACATGTTCCTAAATGTATAAGAAAACCCCTGAGTTTTCTGAGAGACCTGAAAATAAGATAGAATTTCATTTGGGAAGTGATACGCATTGCAAATTACCCACAGTTCTTCAAATCTGGAGCATTAATAGAAGAATATTTAATGCTAAATTTTAAATCTGTAGGGAATGGGAGGAAAAAAAAAAAAGAGCCTGGTTATATGCTTTGCCAAATTTTTTACCTTGTGTTTTGTTAGAATTTCTAGCTTCTCCTTTGGAAGCTCCAGCCTAGGTAGCTGGAAACAGGAAACCTGTTTCACAGTAGGGAAAGGTTACTGTGGCACTGCTGCTCTTCACAGTTACACTCTGACTGTATTGTGAGTGGCTAATGTTTTCAGCTTAGGTATGTATTTTAAGGATTGTGAAACATTGTTGTCTGAACTGATTAAATTTGTTTTCTTTGAATAACACTTCTCTACCTTCTGTTTGAATAGCTGCTGTAAATGAATTTTAGGCATCTACTGCCATTTTTGGGTTTTTCTACTTTGACACCAAAGTAGAGTTCATGATTTTAATATGTCATCTAGTGGTTTTTTGCATAAATGTTGAGACTCATCACTGCTATTAAAAGTGCCTGGTTCCCATAGTGTGGATATTCAATGCTTTCTGAACATCAGAAATCAGGTATTTCTGGTTTAGAACCCCAAATACAGAATCCAGATTCACAGGTTACCATTGAATACAGCTTTTTGCCTTTGGTAGCAGAGAACATTAAAAAGTTGTGTCTTGAAAGACATACATCGATTGCAGAAACCACAATGCTGCATTTACATTGTCAGTGTCTTTTATTTGGAAGATCTTGTCATTACACAGAGCCACACAGATGTTAACATTTTCACTGGTTACTGATGCTGGACTTAGCTTTTTAACAATTGTTCAAGCTTCAGCATCCTATGCCTTTATTCTCTATTTCCTAGTTTGTCTTAAAATTAACTCAAGGTAACATCTTTATATAATCATCTGTTAGCTGTTAATTTTGTGTTTCTCGTATTTTATTTAGAGCATTACAGCAGGTGTTATGTTTGTTGCAGAGGATTTCTTAATTTGCAGCACTTTCCATTGTTGAACAAGATCAAGGATCCTTGGAGTGCTGCAATTCTTGAGTATGCAAAATGTATATTAATAGCACTTTGTGTTCTAATACATTGTTGGAAGTTTTTCTTACATATTTTGTTCCCTACTGGCCTAGTTGAATGGTCATTTAATCACAGCTCTATCTATACAAGTAAAGTAGAAGTTTTTAACATGAGTTTAATAATACCAGCCTCTTGAACAGGGGCTTTGCTGACTTCCCATGATTAAGAACATAACAACTATACTGGTTTACACCAGGGCTCTGTCTAGCCCAGGGGTCAGTCTCCAGTTGGGTCCATAAGTAGATGTGTAAAGAAAAACAAATCAAAGGTTTGTGGTGTCCTCTTCTGGTCTGTGCTTGTTTTCAGGCTGGGATTTCTGAGCTCCAAAGTAGTTCATCTTTGTAACTTGCTGCCTTAAGAGATTTCTTCCAGATATTTCTCCAGTCTTCTGAGACTCTTTTGTGATCATTAGATTTAGAGTGCTATGTTACTCATACTCGTTAAATTTAATGTACAGATTTTGGTTCCTGGAGAGTGTCAAATGCTACACGAAATAAAATTTTCAATCATTCTTTCAAAGTATTTTATTATTTTGTGGTTTTGTGTCTGTTAGGAGAAAGATAGACAGCACAGTAGTATGTTCCAGGAATTTTGTTGTTCTTGATCCTGTTGTATTGGACCGAAGGATAGAGGATGATAGCTTCAATCCATAAACTGTGTGTAGCACAGATAGTGGCAACACAAATTTCCTAGATATTGGCCATTACCCTGCCTCAGAGTAAAAAAAATTAATATTTCTGTTTTCAACTGTTCTGTACACAATTCACTTGGAATAGGCAGTGTTTCTTGTTCTTCTGCCACAGGTGTGTCTGTTTACTAAGGAATGAATTTAAGATGCCAGCATATTTCCTGTACATTCAGGCATAGCTGTACATTTCCTGTATAGTCACATGGCTGTAGCCCTGTCACAGGTAGGCTGGATTCAAACTGTTCACTAAGCAAAATTAGCTATCATGCTGCTAGTACCTCGAGTAGGGCAACTCTTAGATTCATTTTTAAAATCTAATTGTGGCAACGTTCCTTTAACTGTAGGTGATGATAAGATGACAAATTGGGAAGTCATCCTATTTGATACATATGTTCTTTATTTGAAATGTTTTGAAGATCTCTGTTGATACATTTTCAATATTGTATGTTAAAAATGACAACTAGTTCTCCCCATTGTCTTGGAAGTGTCAAGGAAATGCTCATATTCTGGATATTGTGTGCTGCTTACCTAGATATGGGAAAAACCCTATTGTTTTCTTGTTGAAGAGGCTACTAAACAGGCTGTTCTGAAATACCGAAGCAGACTTATCTTTATGAAGGTTCTGACCTTCTTCCCTTGTCTGTTTAGAACTGTGCATGTTTTTTCCAATGACTTTAAGCTTGCTGATTATTAAGATGGAAGTACACTTATGTGATAGGTACATGCATAGTAATACCAGCTTTTATATATACCTTGATCTTTTTCTAACAAAATTATTTCATCCACTTCAATGAGAAGTATCCTCCATAATGCTTATTTTTGTAAGAAAAGGTACATCATGCAGGAAGGAATGTACTTGACCATCAGTGGAAGCTTCTGGCTGTGCCATGGGTAGATGGTAATCCAGGTCAGGATGTAATAGATAGCTCTCAAAATTGTTCTACAAATTGTTCTTTGCTGACACATGTCAGCAAAGAAAAATTCATGAAAGTGGTGAATTTTGATCTCTTCATCCCAAAGGTTTGTATAGGTAAGAGTTGTTTCACATT
Organism: Corvus moneduloides; assembly: GCF_009650955.1. Classification (NCBI taxonomy): domain Eukaryota; kingdom Metazoa; phylum Chordata; class Aves; order Passeriformes; family Corvidae; genus Corvus; species Corvus moneduloides. The sequence goes on along the minus strand of NC_045481.1, from coordinate 11,830,438 downwards.
TGATATTTTAGTACCTCGATAACGTTTAGAGATTGCTGTTAGATATATTTTTTTAATTATTTTCTTGTTTCCAGTGATGCTGTTGTCAAGGAAACAGAAATCCTTGTAATGCCTTTGTTCACTTTTTCAGAATCCACAGCTGGAGACGACTTGTATAGTTTTTATTATGTTCTGAGTGTTTGACACACTCTTAGGCCTCAAAGGATTTTTTCAAAGGAGTATGTTTCTTTGAGTATAAATAGCACCATCCTCATCTCTGTAGGGTTTGATAAGCCATTGTTTCTTTCCTTCTGCACTAACAAGAACTAAATTCAGTGCAGCTTTGAATTAGAATTTATCTTAACACTTGTATGAAGACTGACATTTAAGAAAAACGGGGAGGGCAAAAATGCAGTGAACCTCTTAGCTTCTGGGTGAGGTTTTTAGCTTTGTGATGGCATGAGTTTTTTTCCACTTGGAAATGACTCCTGACTTAGGATCTCCTTAAAGAATGCAAGAGTGATAACCGAAGTGTTCTTGCAAAGCATTTTTGACTGCTTTATGGCTGTGTTAGAGGATGTGACTGTGGGGGAGAGGAGTGGGATGGATATTTCACAGTGTAGCTAATATGCCTGTTGTCCCCCACCCCCCCAAAAAATAAATTAGGAATTATTTAAAGAAAAATTCAGAAAAGAAAAGTTCTTTGAAGAGCAGGGAAGTTACTGAAGCCTGTCTGTATTTTGAGTCTGACTACAGCTCCTCTTCAATTTCTTTCTCTGGAGCTTCTGCAGTGTCTTTCACTCAGCTGCTTATCATGATTAAGCCTTGAGGGAAGAATACTGAGGCCTTCTGTGAAATTTGGTTGACACTGATCAACAGGAGCAAAGTGCCCACAGGTGAGATGGACAGGATAACGTGGTTGTCGTGACAGTATTATTTCACAAACCTTTTTTCTGTGGAAATCCAAAAGCATGGAGAATGACTTCTAAATATCCTTAACAGTGATGTGGAAGAAAGGATTCTGTTCTCTCATGTTACCTAAAAAGAGTTTTGGTTACTTGTATCATTAATTGCAGAAGTATGAAGAATTTAAAGTGTTTATCTGACTTTTTTCTTAGCAACACTTCTGTCCCAAACATGTGAGCTCTGCACTTCCTTTCTACTGGGAAATCTTCCAGTTGTTTACTCTGTCTTTGAAGTAGCAGAAGATAAAGCAACCTCATGCCCCTCCCAGCACAGCCAGCTTACTAGGGAAAAGAGTCAGGGCTAGAGATGTCAGTGGAGCAGTGCCTCTAATGAAGCTTAACTGGTAATGTCATAAGTTAAGCTCTCCAATTATACACAGGATCTGTGTGGGCAGCTGCTGTGCAGTCTAATGTCAGAATGTCCTCTGAGATGGGAGAGATGTATGATGGTGTTATCCTCCTTCTGGGTGTGTCAGTAACATTGCTGGTGAAAAAGTCAAGATTTTGGTACTTGGAAAAAAATGAGCTGGATGAGTTTTAAGTTCTTAAGTGACTGTAATACATTATGGGAGTATCTAAATTTTTTTTAAACAGTTACGAAATTCTGAATATTTTTGCTGTTTGAAAATATAAATAACACCAATCTAAGTTTGCTTCTTTTCTAGAAATCTGGCTTTATAGCTGCATCTCGCATACTGCTGTATATTAAAAAAAAGTCTGCTAGCAAAGCCACAAGGCATCTTATGACTTTGATTTCTTACCCTTCTTGGTTTGTCAATGTTGTCAAGGAAACAACTTTTTGAGAAATTTTGCTCTACTTTTTCAGGTTCTATAGAGAGATTACTTGTGTAGGATTTATATGGCATCAGGACTAGAAAGAGTTTTCCTTAGGTTTCTATTCTTTTCAGTATGTTCATGTTCTTGCTTTTTTTAAAGCAGATTTTAGTTTTAGCATGTGTCATATAGCTGCATCTTTAAGGTCATAGAACCAGTTAGTGTACTAAGGATAGTTGACACTTGATCTTTGTTTGAAGCCTCGTAGAAAGAACTTTAATGATGCCTCTGCTATATATTAATTCTATAAAGACAACTGTTAGTTATAAATTCTCTTTAAGTTATAGGAGAAAGAAACATTAAAAAGTCCCTTGTTCTTCAGAGAAGTTGCTTCATTACTATGGAACTAATGACTGACTGTCCTTTATCATACATATCATGTTTCATTGCAGTAATCATCTCACTTCAAAGAAAAAGCATTTTGTGGTTGGTGTGGAAATGTGTTGGGTTTGTCTTCCAGCTCCTGCATGCTGGCCGATGGGCTGGTTAGATTGTTATGGTTGATCTTTACCTTCACTGTGCTTGTGGAGGCTTTATTTTCTATTCTTTTTAATAAAACTGCTGTTTTCCTTCTGGAGCATACCTGAAAATGTTATAAAAACTTCTGCCTTTCTCATGTTTCGGTTGATTGATGGATTAAGAATACTGGGCATGATAGTGAATACTGCATGTGCTTGTGTGCTGTGCATGTGCCAGCTGTGTTACACCTTGCTTCCTGAAGTCAGAATTAGGAATCTGTCCTTTTCTCTAGTCTCCTTGTCTCTTTCCAAATTAAAATTTCCTCTTTAAAAATTTTTCTTATTCTGAACATTGTGACTAGTGCCTGGAATTTTGTATTTTTATCTGCTAAGGAAGGGACACAGCTGGTTTTCTGTGGAACGGATGGGAGTTAGGGGTGCAGGTAGTTAGGGCTGACAGTCATATAAACATGTTAAAGCTTGCGCTATGGTAACAATGCAGAAGAAATTAAAATTAATTGGGTAGTTCGGTCTTACTCTGCTTGCTGGTACTGAAATGGTGCTAGTTAAAATGTCCTCATTGCTAGCAAAACACGTAGCTGCTTGACATAATTAATAGTTTATTTCCATAATTAAATAACTAATTATCATGTTTAATACTGGGTTATGTCACTGACATCAGTGGGTTTAGGATTGCATCTATATTTTCCAGAGAAGAGGATCTTTAATATTTTGTTTTGATTGTTCGGTTTTTCTCTTAGTTTTTGTGTTTTGTTTTGGGCTTTTTCCCTCCCAGTTATTAACATTCTCAACAGCCTTGGGAATAATAAATGATTTATTTTTTAGTTGAAAGAATGAAGTTGTAAAGAAAATGTAACTGGCCCAGGTGGACTGATAAAGGCAAGATTCATTAAAGCTCAGGTTTTCAGATAGCTGTTCTAAATCACTAACTGTGTACTGCCTCACAGATATTACTTCAAATCAGGGTGGGCAGTAAGACTGCAAAAACTACTTCTTAAAATAAGAAAACCACTGCTTAACATTGGGGATGGACAGAATTTGGCTGTAAATTTGGATTAGATTAATTTCTTCCAAATAGAAAATAGTCCCTAAGTACAATTCCCTACCATAATTTTTAGACCTGCTGTAGTGACGTGTTATTCTCTGCCGTTGCACAAATATGCTGTCAGTGGGTGCACAGTTGGCAGTGTCCAGCTCTGTTGTGCTGACAAACAGCCACTACTCATCTGATGGTTGGGACACCAGAACTTGTCCATAGCTGTTGTCCCTGCTGTGCCAGGTGCTGCCAGTGGATAATGTACAAGAATGAGACAGGGTGAATTGCTCCTTTTTGTTTGTACTTACTTGTTTTACTGACTGTGTGAAGAAGATGGTGTCTGATGGTATCTGATTTTATATATGTACATATATCAATATAAAGCTCTAAAGTACATGAGTGGCTGTAGCTGATTGGCAGTTTTATATTAAAAAAGTATGGTAGTATTGAGGTACAGTACAAACAGATATGGTTTGAATTTTGATAGCTGTTGTTTAGCTGAAGCTTAAGGAAAAACCCAGACAACTAAAAGGAGTTGGCCTGTGGTGTTTTTCTCCCTCTTGTTTTCAAAAGTAAGTCACAGGTCAGCAGCAAGTAGGCACACAGTGTTTCAGAAGCTGGGAGTGCAGTTGCTAAGACTGTACTTGTGTTCTGAATAGAGCAGTACTTCTTATGCCAATAGTGGATGTTTAAAGTCTGTGGGATATGCTTGTGAAAGTAGCCAGTCCTTCCTTACCTGTAGGAATTGAGGATACTTAAGGCAATTTGCCTCTCAAGTGCTGTAAGTCTGAAACTGAGGTGTCTAGCACTTATGAGGAATCCCTGCTTTTAATAGAGCATAAATGTTTGTGACTTGAGGAAGTGATTGATGCTAATGAATATGATTCATAGAGATAAAGGGGAAACCAGATTATTTAATAAAAGGCTATAGTAATTTAGCTAATTATCTCCTGGAGAGTTGCAAAACATTTGAAGTTCTCCTTTGCCTGCTGGTACGATCTTGATTGCTGAAGTGTTTTCTGGGCACAAGTACTGTCTGCTAGTTACCACTGCTGGGTTTGTGCTATTAGGTATTGTGAGCACACATGTGTTATTCTTAACACACTACTACACACACTACACTGCATTCTGAAGTTCCTGGGAAGCTGCCAAATTTATGCCATGTTCTTCTCCCATATAGGGGCAGCAGTAGGAGATTTAGTGGTTTAAAAGTAATTCTTAATAGTTACCTGTCATTAAATGTATGTTTCTCTTGAATTACTTGAATATGTGCGTCAAACTGCTCTGCTGGAACCACGTCATCCCAAATATGCCTACTGCTGTGTGTGAAGTAGCTAATTTATCTGAAGTAAATTTTTTGTGGATATGTAGTGTGCAGCAGGGGTGGGGATTTAATTATCTTTGCTATGCTTGGCTTTGTCTTATGCTAAAATAATTCTGATTTTTCGTATTCTAGAACAAACCATAGCTTGAATCACTAGCTGATTTATAAGTATATTGTAACTTCTTTACACTTCTGCATTTTCCAGGAACTTGCCATTTGAGGAACATTCACAGGCTTAGCCATAGTACAATGATTAGTCAGAAAACACTTAAAGGTTAACTGCAAACTAGATGGGAGTTCTTCACTTTGTTTTGGTCTGTGTGGGAAGTTACTCTCTTGCACTCTGTGCCCAGCATGAATGTACAATTGCTATTTTGTAGCTACAGAAAAACCTAGTCACGCTCATAACTTTTAACTGGCTGAGAATATGATCTGTATGAGCATGTTCCTTAGAGTTGATGGTTTATGGAAAATTTGTGATTAGCTTCAGGCGTAGTTGTCCCAGAATCTTTCTGCACAATAAAGAACACACTATGTTAAAAGATGATGATTGATGGCATGGCAGAAACACTTTGCTCTTGAGAAGCATAGAGTCCTCTATAACTGATGATTTTAAATGTCCTTTACTGGATATATACACTTATTTACAAATTGCTTTTTTTGTGAGCATCGCTAATGTAAAGGTTGCCTGTCTTCAGGGTAAAAAATAGTGGTTCTCTTTCCTTTCTCCTGTTTTCTCTCTTTTCTTCCCTTGTCAGCTTGCCATGTTACTCAGCATTTGGTAAGCCTGTCTCTCTTGTAAATAGTGGGAATTAGCTAAAAAAGATTGATTGATACAGATGACTAAAACATCAAATGAAGTCTCTGTTGGTGTGAATCTTGCTGTTTGGTCTGACTTTGCTCAACTGTTCTTGAGACTGTTATTTGATATTTTGGCTGACAATTTCTGATGTTTCTTTTGGACTACCTAATACATAGGGTGTTAATTTCTAGGCTTCTTTAGTATAAATCTCTGCAATAATTCAGAGTATACTTAATTTGGGTTTTAGAATGGCTTGAGAAAACAGCATACAATAATCTTCATGTTGAGTTATGGTGTATATGGTCTAATACCATCATACTCGCTCTGTAGAGCAGATTAATTCAGTTGAAAAACATGTTTTCAGATGTTTCTGTCCTCTGAATTTGCTGTACATTCAGTCATGAGCATCAGAAACATACGTATTTATTCCTCTAAAATGTCTGAAGACATTATCTTGTCATACTTACAAATAAAATAGGAGAAAATACTAATGGCATAGTTTTGCTTTTTATGTATTCCTTCTGTTCCTTGGTTGTATTGCTATAAAAAGCACTAACCCACTGCTCTGGGGGATTTAAAATGTCCAGTAGCTTTGAAGAGGTGCACCATAGCAGTTAGCTTTTAATTAATGCCAGTTTGGCAACCTGGCTTGCCTTGGGGCTAACCTATTATGTTTGGTGGTAGTAATGTTAGCATAGTAGTATCTAGTGCAGTGTAACCTCCCACAGCCTATTTTATTTTGCTGACCACTTTATATGGGACAGAATAATTTCTCATGAAACTTGCCAAAAGTGACTACTAAATGACTGTAAGGAAGTGTTTCAGCAGTATTTTTGGTGTTCTTGCACGGAATAAGGAAAGGGAAAGGAAGATTTGTAGTAAGTTTTACTCTTCTCCTGTATTTCTTTTGGATAAGCATGAGTAGGTTGATTTTCTCTGAAACATGCTTTGAGCACTTGGAAGAGAACTACAATTATGATTTTATTGATTAGTTTGGTTGAAGATCACTTTTATCTGAACTCGTGTCTTTAGTAGGAGTGCAGCAATATGGTCTTAATTCTCACTGTTGTTCATCTCCAGAGACTGCAGAACATTTTTTTTTTCTGCTTGTTTTCTCAGTCTATTTATAGCTTAAGAAAATGGATATTGGGGAAGGTGGGTAACATGTAGGTGTCTTGAGGAAGTTCTTCTCAAACCTGGAATTGGTTGCATGTTTTGTATGCTGTGTTTGAGGTCAGGTGTTCTCCTTTTACTGCTGAGAAATGGACCAGCAGTTTCCTGGACAATGACAACCTCCTGAGTGAAGTCCAGCTGCTTGCTGGGTGCTGACTGGGGTTAATGACCTGTGGCAC